>NW_027064188.1:0-27605 GCF_032884065.1 Artemia franciscana
TTTTGCTTGGGTTCTTCAACTATACCATGTTCAGCAAGTATTAAATGGTTGGGTCTCTCTTTTTCCACGTCACTTTCGTCTACTTGCTCCGCTATTACGTCCAGGGTGCTGAAAAGTATGCGGGTTGGATACGCCAAAATTTCACCAAATCGTGGTCGGTATAACCGAAATGGACTATGCCGTCTTTATTCTAGTTTTTGTGCCCCTGCTGTTTTTTATCTTTCTGGTTTTGCTTTCCTCCTTCGCAAGAAGGATACAAAGAAAATACGCTCAGGATATTTTAAGTATTGCAAGTATTTGCTGCGTCTGCCTCGGTGGTATCGGAATCATACAGTCGTCTCTAAATTTGACATCGTTGATGCGCCTTCGCGACTGAAACATTTATCTAAAAATATATGTTTTAAAACTCGGCAAATGGTCGGTGTTTTTGACCCTCTTTGGCCATTTTTTGATTGGAGGTAATTTATTTATGTTGTATGTCGTTATGCTGCTATGTTATTTATGTTATTATGTTTTTTGTCTTGTTTTTCTTTTTTTGTGTGTTTACTCCACAGTTTAATGTACTTTGTGGGTTATAAATAAATTATTACCCTCGAAAACTAAAACTTTGGAAATAGGAAAAGAGCCTTTAATCACATTCTTTACCATGTGCAATCATAAAATAGTCTAATATCTTCATTTTTTCAACATACGTAGCTCTTACCCCCGAAAACTAAAACTTTTGACATAGGAAAAGAGCCTTTAATCATATTCTTTACCATGTGAAATCATAAAATAGTCTAATATCTTCATTTTTTCAACATACGTAGCTCTTATCCCCGAAAACTAAAACTTTTGAAATAGGAAAAGAGCCTTTAATCACATTCTTTACCATGTGCAATCATAAAATAGTCTAATATCTTCACTTTTTCCACAGACATAGCTATTACCCTCGAAAACTAAAACTTTTGAAATAGGAAAAGAGCCTTTAATCACATTCTTTACCACTTGCAATCATAAAATAGTCTAATATCTTCATTTTTTCAACATACGTAGCTATTACCCTCGAAAACTAAAACTTTTGAAATAGGAAAAGAGCCTTTAATCACATTTTTTACCATGTGCAATCATAAAATAGTTTAATATCTTCATTTTTTCCACAGACATAGCTATTACCCTCGAAAACTAAAACTTTTGACAGAGGAAAAGAGCCTTTAATCACATTCTTTACCATGTGCAATCATAAAATAGTCTAATATCTTCATCTTTTCCACAGACATAGCTATTACCCTCGAAAACTAAAGCTTTTGAAATTGGAAAAGAGCCTTTAATCACATTCTTTACCATGTGCAATCATAAAATAGTCTAATATCTTCATTTTTTCCACTGACAAAGCTATTACCCCTGAAAACTAAAACTTTTGACATAGGAAAAGAGCCTTTAATCACATTCTTTACCATGTGCAATCATGAAATAGTCTAATATCTTCATCTTTTCCACAGACATAGCTATTACCCTCGAAAACTAAAACTTTTGAAATAGGAAAAGAGCCTTTAATCACATTCTTTACCATGTACAATCATAAAATAGTCTAATATTTTCATTTTTTCCACAGACATAGCTATTACCCTCGAAAACTAAAACTTTGAAATAGGAAAAGAGCCTTTAATCACATTCTTTACCATGTGCAATCATAAAATAGTCTAATATCTTCATTTTTTCAACAAACGTAGCTATTACCCTCGAAAACTAAAACTTTTGACATAGGAAAAGAGCCTTTAATCACATTCTTTACCATGTGCAATCATAAAATAGTCTAATATCTTCATTTTTTCCACGGACGAAGCTATTACCCTCGAAAACTAAAACCTTTGACATAGGAAAAGAGCCTTTAATCACATTCTTTATCATTTGCAATCATAAAATAGTCCAATATCTTCATTTTTTCCACGGACGAAGCTATTACCCCCAAAAACTAAAACTTTTGAAATAGGAAAAGAGCCTTTAATCACATTTTTTACCATTTGCAATCATAAAATAGTCTAATATCTTCATATTTTCCACGGACGAAGCTATTACCCCCGAAAACTAAAACTTTTGACATAGGAAAAGAGCCTTTAATCAAATTCTATACCATTTGCAATCATAAAATAGTCTAATATCTTCATTTTTTCAACATACGTAGCTATTATCCTCGAAAACTAAAACTTTTGAAATAGAAAAAAAGAGCCTTTAATCACATTCTTTACCATGTGCAATCATAAAATAGTCTAATATCTTCATTTTTTCAACATACGTAGCTCTTACCCCCGAAAACTAAAACTTATGAAATAGGAAAAGAGCCTTTAATCACATTCTTCACCATGTGCAATCATAAAAAAGTCTAATATCTTCATTTTTTCCACAGACATATCTATTACCCCCGAAAACTAAAACTTTTGACATAGGAAAAGACCCTTTAATCACATTCTTTACCATGTGCAATCATAAAATAGTCTAATATCTTCATTTTTTCCACGGACGAAGCTATTACCCTCGGAAATTAAAACTTTTGAAATAGGAAAAGAGCTTTTAGTCACATTCTTTACCATGTGCAATCATAAAATAGTCTAATATCTTCATTTTTTCAGTTTACGTAGATCTTACCCCCGAAAACTAAAACTTTTGAAATAGGAAAAGAGCCTTTAATCACATTCTTTACCATGTTCAATCATAAAATAGTCTAATATCTTCATTTTTTTCCACGGACGAACTATTACCCCCGAAAACTAAAACTTTTGACATAGGAAAAGAGCCTTTAATCACATTCTTTATCATATGCAATCATAAAATAGTCTAATATCTCCATTTTTTCAACATATGTAGCTCTTACCCCCGAAAACTAAAACTTTTGAAATAGGAAAAGAGCCTTTAATCACATTCTTTACCATGTGTAATCATAAAATGGTCTAATATCTTCATTTTTTCAACATACGTAGCTCTTACACCCGAAAACTAAAACTTTTGAAATAGGAAAAGAGCCTTTAATCACATTCTTTACATTGTTAAATCATAAAATAGTCTAATATCTTCATTTTTTTCCACGGACAAAGCTATTACCCTCGAAAACTAAAACTTTTGACATAGGAAAAGAGCCTTTAATCACATTCTTTACCATGTGCAATCTTAAAATAGTCTAATATCCTCATCTTTTCCACGGACGAAGCTATTACCCTCGAAAACTAAAACTTTTGACATAGGAAAAGAGCCTTTAATCAAATTCTTTACCATGTGCAATCATAAAATAGTCTAATATCTTAATTTTTTCCACAGACATAGCTATTACCCTCGAAAACTAAAACTTTTGAAATAGGAAAAGAGCCTTTAATCAAATTCTTTACCATGTGCAATCATAAAATAGTCTAATATCTTAATTTTTTCCACGGACGAAGCTATTACCCTCAAAAACTAAAACTTTTGACACAGGAAAAGAGCCTTTAATCATATTCTTTACCATGTGCAATCATAAAATAGTCTAATATCTTCATTTTTTCAACATACGTAGCTATTACCCTCGAAAACTAAAACTTTTGACATAGGAAAAGAGCCTTTAATCACATTCTTTACAATGTGCAATCATAAAATAGTCTAATATCTTCATTTTTTCCACGGACGAAGCTATTACCTCCGAAAACTAAAACTTTTGACATAGGAAAAGAGCCTTTAATCACATTCTTTACCATGTGTAATCATAAAATAGTCTAATATCTTCATTTTTTCCACTTACGAAGCTATTACCCACGAAAACTAAAACTTTTGAAATAGGAAAAGAGCCTTTAATCACATTCTTTACCATGTTCAATCATAAAATAGTCAAATATCTTCATTTTTTTCCACGGACGAAGCTATCACCCTCGAAAACTAAAACTTTTGAAATAGGAAAAGAGCCTTTAATCACATTCTTTACCATGTGCAATCATAAAATAGTCTAATATCTTCACTTTTTCCACAGACATAGCTATTACCCTCGAAAACTAAAACTTTTGAAATAGGAAAAGAGCCTTTAATCACATTCTTTACCACTTGCAATCATAAAATAGTCTAATATCTTCATTTTTCAACATACGTAGCTATTACCCTCGAAAACTAAAACTTTTGAAATAGGAAAAGAGCCTTTAATCACATTTTTTACCATGTGCAATCATAAAATAGTTTGATATCTTCATTTTTTCCACAGACATAGCTATTACCCTCGAAAACTAAAACTTTTGACAGAGGAAAAGAGCCTTTAATCACATTCTTTACCATGTGCAATCATAAAATAGTCTAATATCTTCATCTTTTCCACAGACATAGCTATTACCCTCGAAAACTAAAGCTTTTGAAATAGGAAAAGAGCCTTTAATCACATTCTTTACCATGTGCAATCATAAAATAGTCTAATATCTTCATTTTTTTCACTGACGAAGCTATTACCCCTGAAAACTAAAACTTTTGACATAGGAAAAGAGCGTTTAATCACATTCTTTACCATGTGCAATCATAAAATAGTCTAATATCTTCATCTTTTCCACAGACATAGCTATTACCCTCGAAAACTAAAACTTTTGAAATAGGAAAAGAGCCTTTAATCACATTCTTTACCATGTACAATCATAAAATAGTCTAATATCTTCATTTTTTCCACAGACATAGCTATTACCCTCGAAAACTAAAACTTTGAAATAGGAAAAGAGCCTTTAATCACATTCTTTACCATGTGCAATCATAAAATAGTCTAATATCTTCATTTTTTCAACAAACGTAGCTATTACCCTCGAAAACTAAAACTTTTGACATAGGAAAAGAGCCTTTAATCACATTCTTTACCATGTGCAATCATAAAATAGTCTAATATCTTCATTTTTTCAACAAACGTAGCTATTACCCTCGAAAACTAAAACTTTTGACATAGGAAAAGAGCCTTTAATCACATTCTTTACCATGTGCAATCATAAAATAGTCTAATATCTTCATTTTTTCCACGGACGAAGCTATTACCCTCGAAAACTAAAACCTTTGACATAGGAAAAGAGCCTTTAATCACATTCTTTATCATTTGCAATCATAAAATAGTCCAATATCTTCATTTTTTCCACGGACGAAGCTATTACCCCCGAAAACTAAAACTTTTGAAATAGGAAAAGAGCCTTTAATCACATTTTTTACCATTTGCAATCATAAAATAGTCTAATATCTTCATATTTTCCACGGGCGAAGCTATTACCCCCGAAAACTAAAACTTTTGACATAGGAAAAGAGCCTTTAATCAAATTCTATACCATTTGCAATCATAAAATAGTCTAATATCTTCATTTTTTTCAACATACGTAGCTATTATCCTCGAAAACTAAAACTTTTGAAATAGAAAAAAAGAGCCTTTAATCACATTCTTTACCATGTGCAATCTTAAAATAGTCTAATATCTTCATTTTTTCAACATACGTAGCTCTTACCCCCGAAAACTAAAACTTATGAAATAGGAAAAGAGGCTTTAATCACATTCTTCACCATGTGCAATCATAAAAAAGTCTAATATCTTCATTTTTTCCACAGACATATCTATTACCCCCGAAAACTAAAACTTTTGACATAGGAAAAGACCCTTTAATCACATTCTTTACCATGTGCAATCATAAAATAGTCTAATATCTTCATTTTTTCCACGGACGAAGCTATTACCCTCGGAAATTAAAACTTTTGAAATAGGAAAAGAGCTTTTAGTCACATTCTATACCATGTGCAATCATAAAATAGTCTAATATCTTCATTTTTTCAGTTTACGTAGATCTTACCCCCGAAAACTAAAACTTTTGAAATAGGAAAAGAGCCTTTAATCACATTCTTTACCATGTGCAATCATAAAATAGTCTAATATCTTCATTTTTTTCCACGGACGAACTATTACCCCCGAAAACTAAAACTTTTGACATAGGAAAAGAGCCTTTAATCACATTCTTTATCATATGCAATCATAAAATAGTCTAATATCTTCATTTTTTCAACATATGTAGCTCTTACCCCCGAAAACTAAAACTTTTGAAATAGGAAAAGAGCCTTTAATCACATTCTTTACCATGTGTAATCATAAAATGGTCTAATATCTTCATTTTTTTCCACGGACGAAGCTATTACCCTCGAAAACTAAAACTTTTGACATAGGAAAAGAGCCTTTAATCACATTCTTTACCATGTGCAATCATAAAATAGTCTAATATCCTCATCTTTTCCACGGACGAAGCTATTACCCTCGAAAGCTAAAACTTTTGACATAGGAAAAGAGCCTTTAATCAAATTCTTTACCATGTGCAATCATAAAATAGTCTAATATCTTCATTTTTTCCACTTACGAAGCTATTACCCACGAAAACTAAAACTTTTGAAATAGGAAAAGAGCCTTTAATCACATTCTTTACCATGTTCAATCATAAAATAGTCTAATATCTTCATTTTTTTCCACGGACGAAGCTATTACCCTCGAAAACTAAAACTTTTGAAATAGGAAAAGAGCCTTTAATCACATTCTTTACCATGTGCAATCATAAAATAGTCTAATATCTTCACTTTTTTCACAGACATAGCTATTACCCTCGAAAACTAAAACTTTTGAAATAGGAAAAGAGCCTTTAATCACATTCTTTACCACTTGCAATCATAAAATAGTCTAATATCTTCATTTTTTCAACATACGTAGCTATTACCCTCGAAAACTAAAACTTTTGAAATAGGAAAAGAGCCTTTAATCACATTCTTTACCATGTGCAATCATAAAATAGTTTAATATCTTCATTTTTTCCACAGACATAGCTATTACCCTCGAAAACTAAAACTTTTGACAGAGGAAAAGAGCCTTTAATCACATTCTTACCATGTGCAATCATAAAATAGTCTAATATCTTCATCTTTTCCACAGACATAGCTATTACCCTCGAAAACTAAAGCTTTTGAAATAGGAAAAGAGCCTTTAATCACATTCTTTACCATGTGCAATCATAAAATAGTCTAATATCTTCATTTTTTCCACTGACGAAGCTATTACCCCTGAAAACTAAAACTTTTGACATAGGAAAAGAGCCTTTAATCACATTCTTTACCATGTGCAATCATGAAATAGTCTAATATCTTCATCTTTTCCACAGACATAGCTATTACCCTCGAAAACTAAAACTTTTGAAATAGGAAAAGAGCCTTTAATCACATTCTTTACCATGTACAATCATAAAATAGTCTAATATCTTCATTTTTTCCACAGACATAGCTATTACCCTCGAAAACTAAAACTTTGAAATAGGAAAAGAGCCTTTAATCACATTCTTTACCATGTGCAATCATAAAATAGTCTAATATCTTCATTTTTTCAACAAACGTAGCTATTACCCTCGAAAACTAAAACTTTTGACATAGGAAAAGAGCCTTTAATCACATTCTTTACCATGTGCAATCATAAAATAGTCTAATATCTTCATTTTTTCAACAAACGTAGCTATTACCCTCGAAAACTAAAACTTTTGACATAGGAAAAGAGCCTTTAATCACATTCTTTACCATGTGCAATCATAAAATAGTCTAATATCTTCATTTTTTCCATGGACGAAGCTATTACCCTCGAAAACTAAAACCTTTGACATAGGAAAAGAGCCTTTAATCACATTCTTTATCATTTGCAATCATAAAATAGTCCAATATCTTCATTTTTTCCACGGACGAAGCTATTACCCCCGAAAACTAAAACTTTTGAAATAGGAAAAGAGCCTTTAATCACATTTTTTACCATTTGCAATCATAAAATAGTCTAATATCTTCATATTTTCCACGGACGAAGCTATTACCCCCGAAAACTAAAACTTTTGACATAGGAAAAGAGCCTTTCTTTACCATGTGCAATCCTAAAATAATCTAATATCTTCATTTTTTCAACATACGTAGCTATTACCCTCGAAAACTAAAACTTTTGAAATAGGAAAAGAGCATTTAATCACATTCTTTACCATTTGCAATCATAAAATAGTCTAATTTCTTCATTTTTTCAACATACGTAGCTATTACCCTCGAAAACTAAAACTTTTGACATAGGAAAAGAGCCTTTAATCACATTCTTTACCATTTGTAATCATAAAATAGTCTAATATCTTCTTTTTTTCAATATACGTAGCTATTACCCTCGAAAACTAAAACTTTTGAAATAGGAAAAGAGCCTTTAATCACATTCTTTACCATATGCAATCATAAAATTGTCTAATATCTTCATTTTTTCCACAGACAAAGCTATTACCCTCGAAGACTAAATCTTTTGACATAGGAAAAGAGCCTTTAATCGCATTTTTTTACCATATGCAATCATAAAATAGTCTAATATCTTCATTTTTTCAACATACGTAGCTATTACCCTCGAAAACTAAAACTTTGGACATAGGAAAAGAGCCTTTAATCATATTCTTTACCATTTTCAATCATAAATTAGTCTAGTATCTTCAGTTTTTGAATATACGTAGCTATTACCCTCGAAAACTAAAACTTTTGACATAGGAAAAGAGCCTTCAATCACATTCTTTACCATGTGCAATCATAAAATTGTCTAATATCTTCTTTTTTTCAACATACGTAGCTATTACCCTCGAAAACTAAAACTTTTGAAATAGGAAAAGAGCCTTTAATCACATTCTTTACCATGTGCAATCATAAAATTGTCTAATATCTTCATTTTTTCCACAGACAAAGCTATTACCCTCGAAAACTAAAACTTTTGACGTAGGAAAAGAGCCTTTAATCACATTCTTTACCATGTGCAATCATAAAATAGTCTAATATCTTCATTTTTTCCACAGACAAAGCTATTACCCCCGAAAACTAAAACTTTTGACATAGGAAAAGAGCCTTTAATCACATTCTTTACCATTTGCAATCATAAAATAGTCTAATATCTTCATTTTTTAACATACGTAGCTATTACCCTCGAAAACTAAAACTTTTGAAATATGAAAAGAGCCTTTAATCACATTCTTTACCATGTGCAATCATAAAATTGTCTAATATCTTCATTTTTTCCACAGACAAAGCTATTACCCCCCGAAAACTAAAACTTTTGACATAGGAAAAGAGCCTTTAATCACATTCTTTACCATTTGCAATCATAAAATAGTCTAATATCTTCATTTTTTAACATACGTAGCTATTACCCTCGAAAACTAAAACTTTTGAAATATGAAAAGAGCCTTTAATCACATTCTTTACCATTTGCAATCATAAAATAGTCTAATATCTTAATTTTTTCAACATACGTAGCTATTACCCTTGAAAACTAAAACTTTTGACATAGGAAAAGAGCCTTTAAGCACATTCTTTACCATGTGCAATCATAAAATAGTCTAATATCTTCATTTTTCCAACATACGTAAATATTACCCTCGAAAACTAAAACTTTTGACATAGGAAAAGAGCCTTTAATCACATTCTTTACCATGTGCAATCTTAAAATAATCTAATACCTTCATTTTTTCAACATACGTAGCTATTACCCTATTATATAGCTATTACCCTTCATAAAAAATGAAGATATTCGACTATTTTATGATTGCAAATGGTAAAGAATGTGATTAAAGGCTCTTTTCCTATTTCAAAAGTTTTAGTTTTCGAGGGTAATAGCTAAGTACGTTGAAAAAATGAAGATATTAGACTATTTTATGATTGCAAATGGTAAGGAATGTGATTAAAGGCTCTTTTCCTATGTCAAAAGTTTTAGTTTTCGAGGGTAATAGCTACGTATGTTGAAAAAATGAAGATGTTAGAATATTTTATGATTGCAAATGGTAAAGAATTTGATTAAAGGCTCTTTTCCATTTCAAAAGTTTTAGTTTTCGAGGGTAATAGCTTTGTCTGTGGATAAAAATGAAGATATTAGACAATTTTATGATTGCATATGGTAAAGAATGTGATTAAAGGCTCTTTTCCTATTTCAAAAGTTTTAGTTTTCGAGGGTAATAGCTACGTATGTTTAAAAATGAAAATATTAGACTATTTTATGATTGCAAATGGTAAAGAATGTGATTAAAGGCTCTTTTCCTATTTCAAAAGTTTTAGTTTTCGAGGGTAATAGCTATGTCTGTTGAAAAAATGAAGATATTAGACTATTTTATGATTGTAAATGGTAAAGAATGTGATTAAAGGCTCTTTTCCTATTTCAAAAGTTTTAGTTTTCGAGGTTAATAGCTACGTATGTTGAAAAAATGAAGATATTAGACTATTTTATGATTGCAAATGGTAAAGAATGTGATTAAAGGCTCTTTTCCTATTTCAAAAGTTTTAGTTTTCGAGGGTAATAGATATGCCTGTGGAAAAAATGAAGATATTAGACTATTTTATGATTGCAAATGGTAAAGAATGTGATTAAAGGCTCTTTTCCTATTTCAAAAGTTTTAGTTTTCGAGGGTAATAGCTACGTATGCTGAAAAAATGAAGATAATAGACTATTTTATGATTGCACATGGTAAAGAATGTGATTAAAGGCTCTTTTCCTATGTCAAAAGTTTTAGTTTTCGAGGATAATAGCTACGTATATTCAAAAACTGAAGATATTAGACTATTTTATGATTGAAAATGGTAAAGAATGTGATTAAAGGCTCTTTTCCTATGTCCAAAGTTTTAGTTTTCGAGGGTAATAGCTACGTATGTTGAAAAAATGATGATATTAGACTATTTTATGATTGCATATGGTAAAAAAATGTGATTAAAGGCTCTTTTCCTATGTCAAAAGTTTTAGTTTTCGAGGGTAATAGCTTTGTCTGTGGAAAAAATGAAGATATTAGACAATTTTATGATTGCATATGGTAAAGAATGTGATTAAAGGCTCTTTTCCTATTTCAAAAGTTTTAGTTTTCGAGGGTAATAGCTACGTATGTTGAAAAAAAGAAGATATTAGACTATTTTATGATTACAAATGGTAAAGAATGTGATTAAAGGCTATTTTCCTATGTCAAAAGTTTTAGTTTTCGAGGGTAATAGCTACGTATGTTGAAAAAATGAAGATATTAGATTATTTTAGGATTGCACATGGTAAAGAATGTGCTTAAAGGCTCTTTTCCTATGTCAAAAGTTTTAGTTTTCGAGGGTAATAGCTACGTATGTTGAAAAAAATTAAGATATTAGACTATTTTATGATTGCAAATGGTGAAGAATGTGATTAAAGGCTCTTTCATATTTCAAAAGTTTTAGTTTTCGAGGGTAATAGCTACGTATGTTAAAAAAATGAAGATATTAGACTATTTTATGATTGCAAATGGTAAAGAATGTGATTAAATGCTCTTTTCCTATTTCAAAAGTTTTAGTTTTCGTGGGTAATAGCTACGTATGTTGAAAAAATGAAGATATTAGATTATTTTAGGATTGCACATGGTAAAGAATGTGCTTAAAGGCTCTTTTCCTATGTCAAAAGTTTTAGTTTTCGAGGGTAATAGCTACGTATGTTGAAAAAATTAAGATATTAGACTATTTTATGATTGCAAATGGTGAAGAATGTGATTAAAGGCTCTTTCATATTTCAAAAGTTTTAGTTTTCGAGGGTAATAGCTACGTATGTTAAAAAAATGAAGATATTAGACTATTTTATGATTGCAAATGGTAAAGAATGTGATTAAAGGTCTTTTCCTATTTCAAAAGTTTTAGTTTTCGAGGGTGATAGGTACGTTTGTTGAAAAAATGAAGATATTAGACTATTTTTGGATTGCACATGGTAAAGAATGTGATTAAAGGCTCTTTTCCTATTTCAAAAGTTTTAGTTTTCGAGGGTAATAGCTAAGTATGTTGAAAAAATGAAGATATTCGACTATTTTATGATTGCAAATGGTAAAGAATGTGATTAAAGGCTCTTTTTCTATTTCAAAAGTTTTAGTTTTCGAGGGTAATAGCTACGTATGTTGAAAAAATGAAGATATTAGACTATTTTATGATTGCAAATGGTAAAGATTGTGATTAAAGGCTCTTTTCCTATGTCAAAAGTTTTAGTTTTCGAGGGTAATAGATACGTATGTTGAAAAAATGAAGATATTAGACTATTTTATGATTGCAAATGGTAAAGAATGTGATTAAAGGCTCTTTTCCTATTTCAAAAGTTTTAGATTTCGAGGGTAATAGGTACCTATGTTGAAAAAATGAAGATATTAGACTATTTTATGATTGCAAATGGTAAAGAATGTGATTAAAGGCTCTTTTCCTATGTCTAAAGTTTTAGTTTTTGAGGGTAATAGCTACGTATGTTGAAAAAATGAAGATATTAGACTATTTTATGATTGCAAATGGTAAAGAATGTGATTAAAGGCTCTTTTCCTATTTCAAAAGTTTTAGTTTTCGAGGGTAATAGCTATGTCTGTGGAAAAAATGAAGATATTAGACTATTTTATGATTGCACATGGTAAAGAATGCGATTAAAGGCTCTTTTCCTATATCAAAAGTTTTAGTTTTCGAGGGTAATAGCTACGTATGTTGAAAAAATGAAGATATTAGACAATTTTATGATTGCACATGGTAAAGAATGTGATTAAAGGCTCTTTTCCTATTTCAAAAGTTTTAGTTTTCGAGGGTAATAGCTATGTATGTTGAAAAAATGAAGATATTAGACTATTTTATGATTGCACATGGTAAAGAATGTGATTAAAGGCTCTTTTCCTATTTCAAAAGTTTTAGTTTTCGAGGGTAATAGCTACGTATGTTGAAAAAATGAAGATATTAGACTATTTTATGATTGCAAATGGTAAAGAATGTGATTAAAGGCTCTTTTCCTATGTCAAAAGTTTTAGTTTTCGAGGGTGATAGCTACGAATGTTGAAAAAATGAAGATATTAGACTATTTTATGATTGCAAATGGTAAAGAATGTGATTAAAGGCTCTTTTCCTATTTCGAAAGTTTTAGTTGTCGGGGGTAAGAGCTACGTATGTTAAAAAAAAGAAGATATTAGACTATTTTATGATTGCAAATGGTAAAGAATGTGATTAAAGGCTCTTTTCCTATTTCAAAAGTTTTAGTTTTCGAGGGTAATAGCTAAGTACGTTGAAAAAATGAAGATATTAAACTGTTTTATGATTGCAAATGGTAAGGAATGTGATTAAAGGCTCTTTTCCCATGTCAAAAGTTTTAGTTTTCGAGGGTAATAGCTTTGTCTGTGGATAAAAATGAAGATATTAGACAATTTTATGATTGCATATGGTAAAGAATGTGATTAAAGGCTCTTTTCCTATTTCAAAAGTTTTAGTTTTCGAGGGTAATAGCTACGTATGTTTAAAAATGAAAATATTAGACTATTTTATGATTGCAAATGGTAAAGAATGTGATTAAAGGCTCTTTTCCTATTTCAAAAGTTTTAGTTTTCGAGGGTAATAGCTATGTCTGTTGAAAAAATGAAGATATTAGACTATTTTACGATTGCAAATGGTAAAGAATGTGATTAAAGGCTCTTTTCCTATTTCAAAAGTTTTAGTTTTCGAGGTTAATAGCTACGTATGTTGAAAAAATGAAGATATTAGACTATTTTATGATTGCAAATGGTAAAGAATGTGATTAAAGGCTCTTTTCCTTTTCAAAAGTTTTAGTTTTCGAGGGTAATAGATATGCCTGTGGAAAAAATGAAGATATTAGACTATTTTATGATTGCAAATGGTAAAGAATGTGATTAAAGGCTCTTTTCCTATTTCAAAAGTTTTAGTTTTCGAGGGTAATAGCTACGTATGCTGAAAAAATGAAGATAATAGACTATTTTATGATTGCACATGGTAAAGAATGTGATTAAAGGCTCTTTTCCTATTTCAAAAGTTTTAGATTTCGAGGTAATAGGTACCTATGTTGAAAAAATGAAGATATTAGACTATTTTATGATTGCAAATGGTAAAGAATGTGATTAAAGGCTCTTTTCCTATGTCTAAAGTTTTAGTTTTTGAGGGTAATAGCTACGTATGTTGAAAAAATGAAGATATTAGACTATTTTATGATTGCAAATGGTAAAGAATGTGATTAAAGGCTCTTTTCCTATTTCAAAAGTTTTAGTTTTCGAGGGTAATAGCTATGTCTGTGGAAAAAATGAAGATATTAGACTATTTTATGATTGCACATGGTAAAGAATGCGATTAAAGGCTCTTTTCCTATATCAAAAGTTTTAGTTTTCGAGGGTAATAGCTACGTATGTTGAAAAAATGAAGATATTAGACAATTTTATGATTGCACATGGTAAAGAATGTGATTAAAGGCTCTTTTCCTATTTCAAAAGTTTTAGTTTTCGAGGGTAATAGCTATGTATGTTGAAAAAATGAAGATATTAGACTATTTTATGATTGCACATGGTAAAGAATGTGATTAAAGGCTCTTTTCCTATTTCAAAAGTTTTAGTTTTCGAGGGTAATAGCTACGTATGTTGAAAAAATGAAGATATTAGACTATTTTATGATTGCAAATGGTAAAGAATGTGATTAAAGGCTCTTTTCCTATGTCAAAAGTTTTAGTTTCGAGGGTGATAGCTACGAATGTTGAAAAAATGAAGATATTAGACTATTTTATGATTGCAAATGGTAAAGAATGTGATTAAAGGCTCTTTTCCTATTTCGAAAGTTTTAGTTGTCGGGGGTAAGAGCTACGTATGTTAAAAAAAGAAGATATTAGACTATTTTATGATTGCAAATGGTAAAGAATGTGATTAAAGGCTCTTTTCCTATTTCAAAAGTTTTAGTTTTCGAGGGTAATAGCTAAGTACGTTGAAAAAATGAAGATATTAAACTGTTTTATGATTGCAAATGGTAAGGAATGTGATTAAAGGCTCTTTTCCCATGTCAAAAGTTTTAGTTTTCGAGGGTAATAGCTACGTATGTTGAAAAAATGAAGATGTTAGAATAGTTTATGATTGCAAATGGTAAAGAATTTGATTAAAGGCTCTTTTCCATTTCAAAAGTTTTAGTTTTCGAGGGTAATAGCTTTGTCTGTGGATAAAAATGAAGATATTAGACAATTTTATGATTGCATATGGTAAAGAATGTGATTAAAGGCTCTTTTCCTATTTCAAAAGTTTTAGTTTTCGAGGGTAATAGCTACGTATGTTTAAAAATGAAAATATTAGACTATTTTATGATTGCAAATGGTAAAGAATGTGATTAAAGGCTCTTTTCCTATTTCAAAAGTTTTAGTTTTCGAGGGTAATAGCTATGTCTGTTGAAAAAATGAAGATATTAGACTATTTTACGATTGCAAATGGTAAAGAATGTGATTAAAGGCTCTTTTCCTATTTCAAAAGTTTTAGTTTTCGAGGTTAATAGCTACGTATGTTGAAAAAATGAAGATATTAGACTATTTTATGATTGCAAATGGTAAAGAATGTGATTAAAGGCTCTTTTCCTTTTCAAAAGTTTTAGTTTTCGAGGGTAATAGATATGCCTGTGGAAAAATGAAGATATTAGACTATTTTATGATTGCAAATGGGTAAAGAATGTGATTAAAGGCTCTTTTCCTATTTCAAAAGTTTTAGTTTTCGAGGGTAATAGCTACGTATGCTGAAAAAATGAAGATAATAGACTATTTTATGATTGCACATGGTAAAGAATGTGATTAAAGGCTCTTTTCCTATGTCAAAAGTTTTAGTTTTCGAGGGTAATAGCTACGTATGTTGAAAAAATGAAGATGTTAGACTAGTTTATGATTGCAAATGGTAAAGAATGTGATTAAAGGCTCTTTTCCTATTTCAAAAGTTTTAGTTTTCGAGGGTAATAGCTTTGTCTGTGGATAAAAATGAAGATATTAGACAATTTTATGATTGCACATGGTAAAGAATGTGATTAAAGGCTCTTTTCCTATTTCAAAAGTTTTAGTTTTCGAGGGTAATAGCTACGTATGTTGAAAAAATGAAGATAATAGACTATTTTATGATTGCACATGGTAAAGAATGTGATTAAAGGCTCTTTTCCTATTTCAAAAGTTTTAGTTTTCGAGGGTAATAGCTAAGTATGTTGAAAAAATGAAGATATTAGACCATTTTATGATTGCAAATGGTAAGAATGTGATTAAAGGCTCTTTTCCTATGTCAAAAGTTTTAGTTTTCGAGGGTAATAGCTACGTATGTTGAAAAAATGAAGATGTTAGACTAGTTTATGATTGCAAATGGTAAAGAATGTGATTAAAGGCTCTTTCCCTATTTCAATAGTTTTAGTTTTCGAGGGTAATAGCTTTGTCTGTGGATAAAAATGAAGATATTAGACAATTTTTTGATTACACATGGTAAAGAATGTGATTAAAGGCTCTATGCCTATTTCAAAAGTTTTAGTTTTCGAGGGTAATAGCTACGTATGTTTAAAAAATGAAGATATTAGACTATTTTATGATTGCAAATGGTAAAGAATGCGATTAAAGGCTCTTTTCCTATTTCAAAAGTTTTAGTTTTCGAGGGTAATAGCTATGTCTGTTGAAAAAATGAAGATATTAGACTATTTTATGATTGCAAATGGTAAAGAATGTGATTAAAGGCTCTTTTCCTGTGTCAAAAGTTTTAGTTTTCGAGGGTAATAGCTAATTATGTTGAAAAAATGAAGATATTAGACTATTATATGATTGCAAATGGTTAAAGAATGTGATTAAAGGCTCTTTTCCTATTTCAAAAGTTTTAGTTTTCGAGGGTAATAGATATGTCTGTGGAAAAAATGAAGATATTAGACTATTTTATGATTGTAAATGGTAAAGAATGTGATTAAAGGCTCTTTTCTTATTTCAAAAATTTTAGTTTTCGAGGGTAATAGCTACGTACGTTGAAAAAATGAAGATATTAGAATATTTTATGATTGCAAATGGTAAAGAATGTTATTAAAGGCTCTTTTCCTATGTCAAAAGTTTTAGTTTTCGAGGGTAATAGCTACGTATGTTGAAAAAATGAAGATATTAGACTATTTTATGATTGCACATGGTAAAGAATGTGATTAAAGGCTCTTTTCCTACGTCAAAAGTTTTAGTTTTCGAGGGTAATAGCTTTGTCTGTGGAAAAAATGAAGATATTAGACAATTTTATGATTGCACATGGTAAAGAATGTGATTAAAGGCTCTTTTCCTATTTCAAAAGTTTTAGTTTTCGAGGGTAATAGCTACGTATGTTGAAAAAATGAAGATATTAGACTACGCTCCTGGACTTAGATTATGCTGATGATTTAAGCATATTAGATGAAAGTGTGAGCAAAATGAATGAATTTTTAGAGGTTTTACGAGATTAATGTTAAGAAGACTAAGTCACTAAGGTTAGGAATAAGTGAAGATGAACAGTTGACCATAGGTAACGAAAAGATTGATCAGGTTGGGAGCTTCAGTTACCTTGGTAGTATTATTAGTAAAGATGGTGGGAGCAGTGAAGATGTTAAAAGTAGAATAGCTAAAGCTCAGGGTGTTTTTTCACAGTTAAAAAAAGTTTGGAAGAATAGAAAGATAAGCCTACAAACCAAGATTAGAATATTGGAAGCTACAGTGATGACAGTGGTCAAATATGGCTCTGAAGCATGGACACTCCGAAAAGCAGATGAAAATTTACTAGATGTTTTCCAGAGAAATTGCCTACGGATTGTTCTGGGTACCCGGCTGACTGACCGTATTTCAAACAGTAGGTTGTACGAAAAGTGTGGTTCAATCCCGCTTTCTGGGGCTATAATGAAAGAAAGGTTGAGATGGCTAGGCCACGTTCTACGGAAGAAGGATGACAGATTACCGAAGATTGTCCTTTTTGGCCAACCGTCTGGGGCTACACGGAAAGCAGGTCGTCCTTGTCTGGGTTGGGAGGATGTCATAAATAAGGATTTAAAGGAAATGGGAACTTCCTGGGAGGGTGTAAAGAGGGAGGCTTTAAATAGATTAGGTATGAGGAGGAGCGTGCGTAGCTGTGTTGGCCTCAGGCGGCTTGGTGCTGCGGTGAGTATTAGTAGTAGTAGTAGTAAATGGTAAAGAATGTGATTAAAGGCTCTTTTCCTATGTCAAAAGTTTTAGTTTTCGAGGGTAATAGCTACGTATGTTAAAAAAATGAAGATATTAGACTATTTTATGATTGCAAATGGTAAAGAATGTGATTAAAGGCTCTTTTCCTATTTCAAAAGTTTTAGTTTTCGAGGGTAATAGCTATGTCTATGGAAAAAATGAAGATATTAGACAATTTTATGATTGCACATGGTAAAGAATGTGATTAAAGGCTCTTTTCCTATGTCAAAAGTTTTAGTTTTCGAGGGTAATAGCTACGTATGTTGAAAAAATGAAGATATTAGACTATTTTATGATTGCAAATGGTAGCTACGTATGTTGAAAAAATGAAGATATTAGACTATTTTATGATTGCAAATGGTAAAGAATGTGATTAAAGGCTCTTTTCCTATGTCAAAAGTTTTAGTTTTCAAGGGTAATAGCTTTATCTGTGGAAAAAATGAAGATATTAGACAATTTTATGATTGCACATGGTAAAGAATTTGATTAAAGGCTCTTTTCCTATTTCAAAAGTTCTAGTTTTCGAGGGTAATAGCTACGTATGTTGAAAAAATGAAGATATTAGACTATTTTATGATTGCAAATGGTAAAGAATGTGATTAAAGGCTCTTTTCCTATTTCAAAAGTTTTAGTTTTCGGGGGTAAGAGCTACGTATGTTAAAAAATGAAGATATTAGACTATTTTATGATTGCAAATGGTAAAGAATGTGATAAAAGGCCCTTTTCCTATGTCAAAAGTTTTAGTTTTTGAGGGTAATAGCTACGTATGTTGAAAAAATGAAGATATTAGACTATTTTATGATTGCAAATGGTAAAGAATGTGATTAAAGGCTCTATTCCTATTTCAAAAGTTTTAGTTTTCGAGGGTAATAGCTACGAATGTTGAAAAATGAAGACATTAGACTATTTTATGATTGCAAATGGTAAAGAATGTGATTAAAGGCTTTTTTCCAATTTCAAAAGTTTTAGTTTTCGGGGGTAAGAGCTACGTATGTTAAAAAAATGAAGATATTAGACTATTTTATGATTGCAAATGGTAAAGAATGTGATTAAAGTCTCTTTTCCTATGTCAAAAGTTTTAGTTTTTGAGGGTAATAGCTACGTATGTTGAAAAAATGAAGATATTAGACTATTTTATGATTGCAAATGGTAAAGAATGTGATTAAAGGCTCTTTTCCGATTTCAAAAGTTTTAGTTTTCGAGGGTAATAGCTACGTATGTTGAAAAAATGAAGATGTTAGACTAGTTTATGATTGCAAATGGTAAAGAATGTGATTAAAGGCTCTTTTCCTATTTCAAAAGTTTTAGTTTTCGAGGGTAATAGCTTTGTCTTCTTGGATAAAAATGAAGATATTAGACAATTTTATGATTGCACATGGTAAAGAATGTGATTAAAGGCTCTTTTCCTATTTCAAAAGTTTTAGTTTTCGAGGGTATTAGCTACGTATGTTGAAAAAATGAAGATAATAGACTATTTTATGATTGCACATGGTAAAGAATGTGATTAAAGGCTCTTTTCCTATTTCAAAAGTTTTAGTTTTCGAGGGTAATAGCTAAGTATGTTGAAAAAATGAAGATATTAGACTATTTTATGATTGCAAATGGTAAAGAATGTGATTAAAGGCTCTTTTCCTATGTCAAAAGTTTTAGTTTTCGATGGTAATAGCTCCGTATGTTGAAAAAATGAAGATGTTAGACTAGTTTATGATTGCAAATGGTAAAAAATGTGATTAAAGGCTCTTTTCCTATTTCAAAAGTTTTAGTTTTCGAGGGTAATAGCTTTGTCTATGGATAAAAATGAAGATATTAGACAATTTTATGATTGCACATGGTAAAGAATGTGATTAAAGGCTCTTTTCCTACGTCAAAAGTTTTAGTTTTCGAGGGTAATAGCTTTGTCTGTGGAAAAAATGAAGATATTAGACAATTTTATGATTGCACATGGTAAAGAATGTGATTAAAGGCTCTTTTCCAATTTCAAAAGTTCTAGTTTTCGAGGGTAATAGCTTTGTCTGTGGATAAAAATGAAGATATTAGACAATTTTATGATTGCACATAGAAAAGAATGGGAATAAAGGCTCTTTTCCTATGTCAAAAGTTTTAGTTTTCGAGGGTAATAGCTAATTATGTTGAAAAAATGAAGAAATTAGACTATTTTATGATTGCAAATGGTAAAGAATGTGATTAAAGGCTCTTTTCCTATTTCAAAAGTTTTAGTTTTCGAGGGTAATAGCTACTTATGTTGAAAAAATGAAGATATTAGACTATTTTATGATTGCAAATGGTAAAGAATGTGATTAAAGGCTCTTTTCCTATGTCAAAAGTTTTGGTTTTCGAGGGTAATAGCTACGTATGTTGAAAAAATGAAGATATTAGACTATTTTATGATTGCACATGGTAAAGAATGTGATTAAAGGCTCTTTTCCTACGTCAAAAGTTTTAGTTTTCGAGGGTAATAGCTTTGTCTGTGGAAAAAATGAAGATATTAGACAATTTTATGATTGCACATGGTAAAGAATGTGATTAAAGGCTCTTTTCCTATTTCAAAAGTTTTAGTTTTCGAGGGTAATAGCTACGTATGTTGAAAAAATGAAGATATTAGACTATTTTATGATTGCAAATGGTAAAGAATGTGATTAAAGGCTCTTTTCCTATTTCAAAAGTTTTAGTTTTCGAGGATAATAGCTATGTCTATGGAAAAAATGAGGATATTAGACAATTTTATGATTGCACATGGTAAAGAATGTGATTAAAGGCTCTTTTCCTACGTCAAAAGTTTTAGTTTTCGAGGGTAATAGCTTTGTCTGTGGAAAAAATGAAGATATTAGACTATTTTATGATTGCAAATGGTAGCTACGTATGTTGAAAAAATGAATATATTAGACTATTTTATGATTGCAAATAGTAAAGAATGTGATTAAAGGCTCTTTTCCTATGTCAAAAGTTTTAGTTTTCGAGGGTAATAGCTACGTTTGTTGAAAAAATGAAGATATTAGACTATTTTATGATTGCAAATGGTAAAGAATGTGATTAAAGGCTCTTTTCCTATTTCAAAAGTTTTAGTTTTCGAGGGTAATAGATATGTCTGTGGAAAAAATGAAGATATTAGACTATTTTATGATTGCAAATGGTAAAGAATGTGATTAAAGGCTCTTTTCCTATTTCAAAAGTTTTAGTTTTCGAGGGTAATAGCTACGTATGTTGAAAAAATGAAGATATTAGACTATTTTATGATTGCAAATGGTAAAGAATGTGATTAAAGGCTCTTTTCCTACGTCAAAAGTTTTAGTTTTCGAGGGTAATAGCTTTGTCTGTGGAAAAAATGAAGATATTAGACAATTTTATGATTGCACATGGTAAAGAATGTGATTAAAGGCTCTTTTCCTATTTCAAAAGTTTTAGTTTTCGAGGGTAATAGCTACGTATGTTGAAAAAATGAAGATATCAGACTATTTTATGATTGCAAATGGTAAAGAATGGGATTAAAGGCTCTTTTCCTATGTCAAAAGTTTTAGTTTTCGAGGGTAATAGCTACGTATGTTGAAAAAATGAAGATATTAGACTATTTTATGATTGCAAATGGTAAAGAATGTGATTAAAGGCTCTTTTCCTATTTCAAAAGTTTTAGTTTTCGAGGATAATAGCTATGTCTATAGAAAAAATGAGGATATTAGACAATTTTATGATTGCACATGGTAAAGAATGTGATTAAAGGCTCTTTTCCTACGTCAAAAGTTTTAGTTTTCGAGGGTAATAGCTTTGTCTTTGGAAAAAATGAAGATATTAGACTATTTTATGATTGCAAATGGTAAAGAATGTGATTAAAGGCTCTTTTCCTATTTCAAAAGCTTTAGTTTTCGAGGGTAATCGCTTTATCTGTGGAAAAAATGAAGATATTAGACAATTTTATGATTGCACATGGTAAAGAATGTGATTAAAGGCTCTTTTCCTACGTCAAAAGTTTTAGTTTTCGAGGGTAATAGCTAATTATGTTGAAAAAATGAAGAAATTAGACTATTTTATGATTGCAAATGGTAAAGAATGTGATTAAAGGCTCTTTTCCTATTTCAAAAGTTTTAGTTTTCGAGGGTAATAGCTACGTATGTTGAAAAAATGAAGATATTAGACTATTTTATGATTGCAAATGGTAAAGATGTGATTAAAGGCTCTTTTCCTATGTCAAAAGTTTTAGTTTTCGAGGGTAATAGCTAATTATGTTGAAAAAATGAAGATATTAGACTATTATATGATTGCAAATGGTAAAGAATGTGATTAAAGGCTCTTTTCCTATGTCAAAAGTTTTAGTTTTCGAGGGTAATAGCTAATTATGTTGAAAAAAATGAAGATATTAGACTATTTTATGATTGCAAATGGTAAAGAATGTGATTAAAGGCTCTTTTCCTATGTCAAAAGTTTTAGTTTTCGAGGGTAATAGCTAATTATGTTGAAAAAATGAAGAAATTAGACTATTTTATGATTGCAAATGGTAAAGAATGTGATTAAAGGCTCTTTTCCTATTTCAAAAGTTTTAGTTTTCGAGGGTAATAGCTACGTATGTTGAAAAAATGAAGATATTAGACTATTTTATGATTGCAAATGGTAAAGAATGTGATTAAAGGCTCTTTTCCTATGTCAAAAGTTTTAGTTTTCGAGGGTAATAGCTAATTATGTTGAAAAAATGAAGATATTAGACTATTATATGATTGCAAATGGTAAAGAATGTGATTAAAGGCTCTTTTCCTATGTCAAAAGTTTTAGTTTTCGAGGGTAATAGCTAATTATGTTGAAAAAATGAAGATATTAGACTATTTTATGATTGCAAATGGTAAAGAATGTGATTAAAGGCTCTTTTCCTATTTCAAAAGTTTTAGTTTTCGAGGGTAATAGCTACGTATGTTGAAAAAATGAAGATATTAGACTATTTTATGATTGCAAATGGTAAAGAATGTGATTAAAGGCTCTTTTCCTATGTCAAAAGTTTTAGTTTTCGAGGGTAATAGCTAATTATGTTGAAAAAATGAAGATATTAGACTATTATATGATTGCAAATGGTAAAGAATGTGATTAAAGGCTCATTTCCTATTTCAAAAGTTTTAGTTTTCGAGGGTAATAGATATGTCTGTGGAAAAAATGAAGATATTAGACTATTTTATGATTGCAAATGGTAAAGAATGTGATTAAAGGCTCTTTTCTTATTTCAAAAATATTAGTTTTCGAGGGTAATAGCTACGTACGTTGAAAAAATGAAGATATTAGAATATTTTATGATTGCAAATGGTAAAGAATGTTATTAAAGGCTCTTTTCCTATGTCAAAAGTTTTAGTTTTCGAGGGTAATAGCTACGTATGTTGAAAAAATGAAGATATTAGACTATTTTATGATTGCACATGGTAAAGAATGTGATTAAAGGCTCTTTTCCTACGTCAAAAGTTTTAGTTTTCGAGGGTAATAGCTTTTTCTGTGGAAAAAATGAAGATATTAGACAATTTTATGATTGCACATGGTAAAGAATATGATTAAAGGCTCTTTTCCTATTTCAAAAGTTTTAGTTTTCGAGGGTAATAGCTACGTATGTTGAAAAAATGAAGATATTAGACTATTTTATGATTGCAAATGGTAAAGAATGTGATTAAAGGCTCTATTCCTATTTCAAAAGTTTTAGTTTTCGAGGGTAATAGCTACGAATGTTGAAAAAATGAAGACATTAGACTATTTTATGATTGCAAATGGTAAAGAATGTGATTAAAGTCTCTTTTCCTATTTCAAAAGTTTTAGTTTTCGGGGGGTAAGAGCTACGTATGTTAAAAAAATGAAGATATTAGACAATTTTATGATTGCACATGGTAAAGAATGTGATTAAAGGCTCTTTTCCTACGTCAAAAGTTTTAGTTTTCGAGGGTAATAGCTTTGTCTGTGGATAAAATGAAGATATTAGACTATTTTATGATTGCAAATGGTAGCTGAGTATGTTGAAAAAATGAATATATAGACTATTTTATGATTGCAAATAGTAAAGAATGTGATTAAAGGCTCTTTTCCTATGTCAAAAGTTTTAGTTTTCGAGGGTAATAGCTACGTTTGTTGAAAAAATGAAGATGTTAGACTATTTTATGATTGCAAATGGTAAAGAATGTGATTAAAGGCTCTTTTCCTATTTCAAAAGTTTTAGTTTTCGAGGGTAATAGCTACGTATGTTGAAAAAATGAAGATATTAGACTATTTTATGATTGCAAATGGTAAAGAATGTGATTAAAGGCTCTTTTCCTATGTCAAAAGTTTTAGTTTTCGAGGGTAATAGCTAATTATGTAGAAAAAAATGAAGATATTAGACTATTATATGATTGCAAATGGTAAAGAATGTGATTAAAGGCTCTTTTCCTATGTCAAAAGTTTTAGTTTTCGAGGGTAATAGCTAATTATGTTGAAAAAATGAAGATATTAGACTATTATATGATTGCAAATGGTAAAGAATGTGATTAAAGGCTCTTTTCCTATTTCAAAAGTTTTAGTTTTCGAGGGTAATAGATATGTCTGTGGAAAAAATGAAGATATTAGACTATTTTATGATTGCAAATGGTAAAGAATGTGATTAAAGGCTCTTTTCTTATTTCAAAAATATTAGTTTTCGAGGGTAATAGCTACGTACGTTGAAAAAATGAAGATATTAGAATATTTTATGATTGCAAATGGTAAAGAATGTTATTAAAGGCTCTTTTCCTATGTCAAAAGTTTTAGTTTTCGAGGGTAATAGCTACGTATGTTGAAAAAATGAAGATATTAGACTATTTTATGATTGCACATGTAAAGAATGTGATTAAAGGCTCTTTTCCTACGTCAAAAGTTTTAGTTTTCGAGGGTAATAGCTTTGTCTGTGGAAAAAATGAAGATATTAGACAATTTTATGATTGCACATGGTAAAGAATGTGATTAAAGGCTCTTTTCCTATTTCAAAAGTTTTAGTTTTCGAGGGTAATAGCTACGTATGTTGAAAAAATGAAGATATTAGACTATTTTATGATTGCAAATGGTAAAGAATGTGATTAAAGGCTCTATTCCTATTTCAAAAGTTTTAGTTTTCGAGGGTAATAGCTACGAATGTTGAAAAAATGAAGACATTAGACTATTTTATGATTGCAAATGGTAAAGAATGTGATTAAAGTCTCTTTTCCTATTTCAAAAGTTTTAGTTTTCGGGGGTAAGAGCTACGTATGTTAAAAAAATGAAGATATTAGACTATTTTATGATTGCAAATGGTAAAGAATGTGATTAAAGTCTCTTTTCCTATGTCAAAAGTTTTAGTTTTTGAGGGTAATAGCTACGTATGTTGAAAAAATGAAGATATTAGACTATTTTATGATTGCAAATGGTAAAGAATGTGATTAAAGGCTCTTATCCGATTTCAAAAGTTTTAGTTTTCGAGGGTAATAGCTACGTATGTTGAAAAAATGAAGATAATAGACTATTTTATGATTGTACATGGTAAAGAATGTGATTAAAGGCTCTTTTCCTATTTCAAAAGTTTTAGTTTTCGAGGGTAATAGCTAAGTATGTTGAAAAAATGAAGATATTAGACTATTTTTGATTGCAAATGGTAAAGAATGTAATTAAAGGCTCTTTTCCTATGTCAAAAGTTTTAGTTTTTGAGGGTAATAGCTACGTATGTTGAAAAAATGAAGATGTTAGACTAGTTTATGATTGCAAATGGTAAAGAATGTGATTAAAGGCTCTTTTCCTATTTCAAAAGTTTTAGTTTTCGAGGGTAATAGCTTTGTCTGTGGATAAAAATGAAGATATTAGACAATTTTATGATTGCACATGGTAAAGAATGTGATTAAAGGCTCTTTTCCTATTTCAAAAGTTTTAGTTTTCGAGGGTATTAGCTACGTATGTTGAAAAAATGAAGATAATAGACTATTTTATGATTGCACATGGTAAAGAATGTGATTAAAGGCTCTTTTCCTATTTCAAAAGTTTTAGTTTTCGAGGGTAATAGCTAAGTATGTTGAAAAAATGAAGATATTAGACTATTTTATGATTGCAAATGGTAAAGAATGTGATTAAAGGCTCTTTTCCTATGTCAAAAGTTTTAGTTTTCGATGGTAATAGCTCCGTAGGTTGAAAAAATGAGATGTTAGACTAGTTTATGATTGCAAATGGTAAAAAATGTGATTAAAGGCTTTTTTCCTATTTCAAAAGTTTTAGTTTTCGAGGGTAATAGCTTTGTCTATGGATAAAAATGAAGATATTAGACAATTTAATGATTGCACATGGTAAAGAATGTGATTAAAGGCTCTTTTCCTACGTCAAAAGTTTTAGTTTTCGAGGGTAATAGCTTTGTCTGTGGAAAAAATGAAGATATTGGACAATTTTATGATAGCACATGGTAAAGAATGTGATTAAAGGCTCTTTTCCAATGTCAAAAGTTCTAGTTTTCGAGGGTAATAGCTTTGTCTGTGGATAAAAATGAAGATATTAGACAATTTTATGATTGCACATGGAAAAGAATGTGAATAAAGGCTCTTTTCCTATGTCAAAAGTTTTAGTTTTCGAGGGTAATAGCTAATTATGTTGAAAAAATGAAGAAATTAGACTAATTTATGATTGCAAATGGTAAAGAATGTGATTAAAGGTTCTTTTCCTATGTCAAAAGTTTTAGTTTTCGAGGGTAATAGCTACGTATGTTGAAAAAATGAAGATATTAGACTATTTTATGATTGCACATGGTAAAGAATGTGATTAAAGGCTCTTTTCCTACGTCAAAAGTTTTAGTTTTCGAGGGTAATAGCTTTGTCTGTGGAAAAAATGAAGATATTAGACAATTTTATGATTGCACATGGTAAAGAATGTGATTCAAGGCTCTTTTCCTATTTCAAAAGTTTTAGTTTTCGAGGGTAATAGCTACGTATGTTGAAAAAATGAAGATATTAGACTATTTTACGATTGCAAATGGTAAAGAATGTGATTAAAGGCTCTTTTCCTATTTCAAAAGTTTTAGTTTTCGAGGATAATAGCTATGTCTATGGAAAAAATGAGGATATGAGACAATTTTATGATTGCACATGGTAAAGAATGTGATTAAAGGCTCTTTTCCTACGTCAAAAGTCTTAGTTTTCGAGGGTAATAGCTTTGTCTGTGGATAAAATGAAGATATTAGACTATTTTATGATTGCAAATGGTAGCTACGTATGTTGAAAAAATGAATATATTAGACTATTTTATGATTGCAAATAGTAAAGAATGTGATTAAAGGCTCTTTTCCTATGTCAAAAGTTTTAGTTTTCGAGGGTAATAGCTACGTTTGTTGAAAAAATGAAGATGTTAGACTATTTTATGATTGCAAATGGTAAAGAATGTGATTAAAGGCTCTTTTCCTATTTCAAAAGTTTTAGTTTTCGAGGGTAATAGATATGTCTGTGGAAAAAATGAAGATATTAGACTATTTTATGATTGCAAATGGTAAAGAATGTGATTAAAGGCTCTTTTCCTATTTCAAAAGTTTTAGTTTTCGAGGGTAATAGCTACGTATGTTGAAAAAATGAAGATATTAGACTATTTTATGATTGCACATGGTAAAGAATGTGATTAAAGGCTCTTTTCCTATTTCAAAAGTTTTAGTTTTCGAGGGTAATAGCTACGTATG
>NW_027064189.1:0-27532 GCF_032884065.1 Artemia franciscana
AATGAATGTAACCCACGACTCAATTGCCTTAATTTAGGATAAAAGTGACCACTTATGATAGTTCTAACACAGCATTGTGTACCAGTCTGAACATTTTAACCGCATTTACATGCTTCATGGCAGATGTAAAAGGTTAGAATTTCTGCAATAGGGTGCACCATATTAGGCCAATAGATTTAGTAATAGTTCTGTCGAAATCTTTCGTTGACTATTGAAATGTCGATTATATATATATATAAAAAAAGGGAAAAAAAAGAAGAAAAAAAAATGCGTTGCTTCATTCATGTATTTTCAACTTCTGACATTTTTTTTTTACTCTACTTTGCCTCTAAATGAAGTATTAAGCCTATCCATGATAGTTATACATTTGATGTGCATTCTTCACTATTTTGTATGCACTCCTGAATCCTTTTGGCTGTGAATTGGCTTGTTTACATATTAAAACAATACGACTGTATGCGTAGTGGCAGACTTAAATTTTTCACTGCATGCAGTTACTCTTACTTTGAATTGGGACAGGTGAAATGGATTACGCCAATTCTCTATGAATCTCAATCTTCGTTCGAAGTCCTAAAATAGAGTTCAAAATTCTTCCAAAATCTCAGGTTTTCGCGAGAAAATACTAATTTTCATGGAGCTATCCCTTACAAAAAAAAGTTTTCTTTATAGAGTACTTATTCCGAAACTGGTATTTCTAATCAAACACATTAACTCGAACTAGAAGTTTTCGTTAGTCTCAACAAAAATATTTAACTATCTACTCATGTTTTTAGCGATTCTTTGAGTAAAAGTAGGAATGATTGTATTTTACTAAAGCTCAGTAGCGGTTGTCTCTTATAGAAATGCTGAAAAGGCTAGCATAAACGGCTTAATTGCTCAAGAAATGATCTCTCTTGTTGCGACTAATCAAAAATTAACTCGACAGATCAATAATTTCCACTAATACGGAAACGTAAGGCATACACAGAAGCCGACCTTCCAAGTTTTACACGTTTCGCGCTTTTATAATTTATAGAAGTAAATAAACCCTGTCTATACATTCAAGACTCCTTCTGATCCCTGAAAGGGGAGGGGCTCACGCTAGCTGGAATCAAGGGAGCAGCGATAGCTGGATAGTATAACTATTGGTTTTAGGTATGGGATGAAAATTTTGTTTTGGTAACACGACTTACTCTGTTTTTCGCGCGCCTTTTTCTTAATTTGCCTAGTAACTATAGATTTTATTGACTGAGTGGACACCAACAAATGGAGAAAAATATTAGCTTTCATTCACTATATCAAAACTTCTGCTGCATGCAACTTACCTTTTTCTAACTAAGTTTAAGAACAATCTAGTATAGCTTGGCTATGCTTAGCTATAGTAAAAATCCGTGAAAAAAACACAGAAAGTCCGTGGTTTCTAGAAAAATCAAGAAAAAGAATCGTAAAAACCAGTATTGAGGCACATAACAATACCAAATTTTCATCTAAGATGAAATTAAAAAGTTAGCTTCTTTTTTAGGTATAAAATCAACTTTTCTGCTTTTTTGTCTTCCACCCAGTGCTTCCACGATATATTTGTTGAGTTATTTGGAGGACGGGCTCCTGAAGTCTTAATTCTTCCAAAGAATGCCGGTGTACACCTATTAATACCGTTTCATACTTTTAGCTTTCCGTTAAGAACTGCTTCATTCGAGGTTCAGTAGTAAGATATGTCCAACTACCAGCTGATGAAGTAGATACACAATTACTACAAGATGCAGCAAGAAAAGAATCATCCAAAAAATGAAGGAATTTATGTAATTTTTATTTTAATATAAATCAGTTTTCACACGGTGTCTTTCTTGTTATTAATGATGTGAAATTTACTCTTTGGATCCAAGAGAATTCAAACGTGCAATATCACAGAATTTTGTTGACCAGAAAACATCTTATGATTCCGCTCGAAATTAGATGCTTGTGTAACCCCGATTACTTTAATCTGAATTTCCTTTTTTCGTAATAGAACCTTCTATGGTAGACAGAATATTGGATACGGTGATTCGAAGTTGTTTGTCTGACGCTGATTCGTAGCCTACATTCTTAAACTAAGCAAACTTAGATTAAGTAGATGATTCTTCAATAAACAAGGGTAACTTAAACGGTTCAATCGCTATTAAGCATAATACGAAGATTCCAATTTACAACATTTCTATAAAAACATATGCAACCTATATACTGCCTATCAAAGACAACAGTCCATGGTACGTCTACTGATCCAAGTGGTAATAGCCGAGATGATTAATCTACATGACTCTTCAATAACATAACATTGTTAAATTAAAAATTTCCGCAGAAAAACTAGACGATAGAACTGTTCATCTTGCCAGAAAGTTACTGGAATCAGCTATCCTTTTGTTAGAATAATTTAGTTCGGCAATCCAGAATAAAATGTGTGCACTGGACTTTCTATGTAAATAAAGAAATTCGCAGGAATAGACAGAAATCTTCAGTAGTATGGACGCCGGGGATTATTCTGAAACAAAAAATAAAACAGATAAATAAAAAAAAAAATCGAAAAAGAATGCAATACGAATTTTCAGCAAATTTGGATGAGAAGTCTAGACTCTCATCTATCTTCAATAGCTTGAACATAATTGAAAAAAAAAGTTCGAATACTGTAGGTTTGGTAGACAAATTGTCTTACAATGCCCAAGATTATTATTTTTCATAAAGGAGAACGGTTTCCTTTTTTTTAAGTATAATTTGCTTAAAAAGATCAAATTTTCCTGCTGATTCTGGATATACAATTAACTTTGGTTTCATCAACATAAACTAATTCGCATTAGGAAAGGGGATTTAAAAAAATTCTACGCGCGTAACATTTTATCACAAAACAAGAAGCCTTTGAATACGTGTCGAAAGCATACCATTATAGAAAGATAAGACATTACAATTACGAAGAAGATTGTATACTGTTGTACTTGTCTACGAAAGGCGATCTTTTGAAATTTTGACTTTTTCAATCCTCTAATAACCATTTTTTTTCATAATTTCGAGACAAGTAAAAAATTTTCTCGTGTACAACAGGGTCACGACTGCGAATAGAAAAAAAAAATATAAAAAAATAACCTCCAACACAAAAAATAGGAACTGATTAGAAGCAGATCTGAGTAATTAAACATTAATATTACTAAAGATAGTACAAATTAAACCATGAAACGTTTTTAACGGGTCACGGTGTATTAAGTTAAGTTTATTAATAATATTCATTCAGTTACGGTTACCTCAGATGTTTTGTTTGACTTTTTTTTTCTCTACTCCAAAACACATTTTTGAAGCGCACAGTCAATAAATTATTATTACTGGAAGCCCCATAAGAAGTAATTCTTCTAACGGTATGAAACAATTAAAAAAGTACGAATATCTATATGAAAAGTCCATAAGCTGTCGATTTGGGAATTTCCTCGATAGAATGGGATGGCGTAGATTTCTTTCCAAAAAAGGCCGATTCGAATAATCCCTCTAATCAGTTTTCCGTACTCGGGCCTTAATCATTTTTTATTTAAATTTTTTACCATCATTACCATATTTCAAGTAATCAAGTTTAGTACGGTGTTCAGAAGAGGTAACCAAAAAATCATCCTTGTCAAACTTATATTCTCAGGATGTCTAATTTTTTTTCTCATACAATTTTAAATCCCTGAAATATTTGTTAAAGTCTTGTTTAAAAAGAAATTGACATATTTAAATAACATAGACAATTTTATAAACCTCATCTAAACTCTGACAGAAGCTACGTTTCGTCTTTAAAAATCACTAAACTACATGAACAGGATTTAAGCGGCGTTCCAGAAATCGTTGGGAAGAATTTTGCAGCCAACGTCAGTGGTTTGCAGCTAGCGAGCATGTATACGCATTTTTCATTGCGGCGTAGCCTGATACTCGCTAATTCCGGAATTTGATATAATCAAATTACATAAGTTGAAATGATATGCTCGAGCTATGGTTTTCAATATTCATATAATTACTGGCACTTCTTGTTTAAAAACTTAACAAACAAATCATATAAGCGCTTGTGCTGTGTATTATTTTTGATAGCAGCTGTGTTTGGACTTTTCTTTATGCACATTCGATTCAGTCTGTACTTTCCAGAAAAGGCCGTGTTACTGATGAATGAGTTAAGAAAAATTGAGGGAAAATCACTCTTTTGTGACAAAATTAACGCGCTCATTGAAGTGAGTGTAAAAAAAAACAACAACAAATAAACCCCATAATCGTATCATACAGAACCTAAAACTCGGCAACGTATTGAGCATCAATGTAGATACAGTAAAAAAAAAAAAAAAAAAAAAAAAAAAAAAAAAAAAAAAAAAAAAAAAAAAAAAAAAAAAAAAAAAAAAAAAAAATCTGATTACATAACTGAACCGAAAGACGGAAATCAACAGAGTCGTTTTAAAATCAATTCATATTCTTACAGTTACATGGATACCATACAAATATTAAAAAAAAGACAACATGTTTTTTATATTTAGTTTCTTATAATGATTTGAATCGTTAAACTAGCTTAATATAGGCTAAAAAAGTAGCATTTGCTTTTCTTATACAGGGTGGGCCAAAAGTCGCTGACCCATTTCAATTTTAAATAACTTTTTTTTAATTTAACAGTTATGTGCATGGAATTTTAGTATCATAAAGTCAAGGCGATGGAAATTGGTTTTCTATAGCGTACGTATACCGTACTGAATTTTTTTCCATAATTAATTTCCAGGATCTGAAAAAATAAAAATATCAAGAAAATAAAAAAGATTGAAAAATAAAAAAGGATCAGTGACTTTTGGTTCACCCTGTATATTCTCTCAAGATTTAATCCAAAATTCTTTATCATACTGTCAATAATATCACATCGATTCACTGATGATTGGTTTCAAGAAAACTGCCTAATTAAATATTAAAAAAATAAAAATAACATTTAATCACCCATAGTCTACCAAAATAGATTATAATGGAGCACTACAAAAAGAGGAAAAAAAAAGAAACGAAGAAAAGGCGGGAATGTCTATAACGCTTGAGAATGTACAGTAAAAAATTTGTATATTATAGTAGCACTTTTTGACGTTTTTAATGTCTCTCACTGACAGCATGTGTGATAGGTTATCACACATGTTATAGGTATGTGGCGAGGTAGGTTATGTGTGGTAGCCACACTGAACGATAAATCGAGGCAAGAAATTTAATGGAGTAGCGTCTGCGATTCGACATTACAAACGCATAGGCACATAATAGTAGACTTCACAAAGGGCTCATTGGATTGGTAATCAAAAGTTCTAGTGGCCGTGTAATTAAAAGGTCTAGAAATTATGTCTTTGATGATGACAGCTCCCCACAGCCCTCAAGGCAAGGTTCCTAAGTTGTACCCTGGGGCATATAAGATATATATAGAAAGGGTAATCGTATAACCTTTGGAGGGCGCACATTGGATTGGTAATCAGAAGTTTTAGTGCCCTTTTTTAAAATTCAGACTGATCGGAGGGTGATAGCCTCCCCCCAAACACCTCGTATTTTCCCGAAATGCATCTGATTTCAATTTTGAGATGGTCATTTGTGTCTTAGAAACTTCCAAAAGAGCTCATTCGACTGAAAATTGAAAGGGCCAGTGCCCTTTTAAATATTTGTAAGAGATTAGAGGGCAACTAACCCCCTCCCATACTCACCATTTCCCAAACACATCAAATAAGGATTTTGAGATGGCCATTTTGTTCAAAGTAATTGAAAGTTCTGGAAATTATGTCTTTGAGGATACCCCCCCCCCCCCCCCACAGCTGTAAGCTATGCCCTGGGGCATATAAGGTATATAGAGAAAAGGGTGACCGTATAAACTTTGGAGTGGGCTCATTGGATTCGTAATCAGAGGTTCTAGTGCCCTTTTTACAACTCAGAGTGATCAGAGGGTGGATACCCCCAACCACACCTCGTATTTCCCGAAATGCATCTGATGGAAATTTTGAGATGGCCATTTGTTTTCGTAGAAACTTTGAAAACAGTTCATTCGATTCGAAATTGAAAAGGGCCAGTGCCCTTTTTAGTAGTCGAAACTAATTGGAGGGTGACTAGCCCCCTCCCTCGCCCACCATTTCCTCAAATACATCCAATCAAAATTTTGAGACAGCCATTTTGTTCAACGTAATTGAAAGTACCTGAATTATGTCTTTGAGGATGACACCCCCCCCACAGCCCTCAGGGAAAAGTCAGTTATGCCCTGGGTGCATATAAGGTATATATAGAAAGGGTGATCTTGTAAACTTCATGGAGGACTCTTTGGATTGGTAATCAGAAGTTCTAGTGCCCTTTTTAAGATTCAGAGTGATTGGAGGGTGGATAACCGCCACCCCTCGAGACCTTGTATTTTTCCGTAATGCATCTGATAGAAATTTTGAGATGGCTGTTTGGTGTCATAGAAACTCAGAAAAAGACTCATTCGATCAGAAATTGAAAGGGTTAGTGCCATTTTTATTAGTCAAAGTTTTTCAATGAAAAGTAAAGAGCTCCATTAAGCCAAGAATGAGCAAAAATAAAGTCAAATAATCTTACAAAGGTAAAACTACCACAAATCACTATCATTAAATAAATAAAACTCAAAACGAACAGAAATTACAATAAATAGCCGAGTCAAACTCAAAACGAGCAAAAATTAACATGAGTAGGGCTGATTACCCCTATGCCTTCTCAAGATTAGAACACACTTTGCGCTTTACTGAAAACAAAATACGTTTGTAATGTTTTCACCTTTCTTACTTTCACAAATAAAAATTACCAAAACCTTAACGAAGAAATGTCAGTATATGTCAATTTAATTGACAATCCATAACCATTTGTTTTTTTGTTTTTTTCAGGATTGGAACATCGGACTGGAACTAAAGCCGTTATTTACTGTGACTCTATTTCAGCAATCTACCAAGGTGCGAATGTCCACTCCGTAAACCCACTAGCAAATCACTCGCAGAAAAACGTTTTGCAGATGAAAAAAAGTAATGAAAGACGAAGTTTTTATGGTCCCAATCACACAATGAGATTAAAGACAACGAAATAGCTGGCACAGGAGTAACATATGTTTTGCTAAGGAATAATCCCTTGACTCGACATTTATCCCTTACCACAGGCGGGACTGAACCCGCAAACCTCTTATCAAGAGGCACTTGTTCATTTACCGTTCTGTGACAAGGTATTTATTAATTTGATTTTTCCACAAAACAGTATATTCTTTGGCTAAAGGGATTGTAATGGTCATCTTTGACAATTTTCAATTTAATTTTTTTTAATTAGATTTTTAAGAAAATATTTAATAACAGAGAGGGCACCACAAAAAATGCCATCGGGCTCGGCACCTAGTCAATCTAGGCCTGAATGGAAGAAGCCGTATAGCGTAAAATTAAACATCGCACAGTTGGGTTAAAAAATGGGCGTGTCATACACAATATAGTATAGATTTAAACAGGAAATGCTGAATGTCTTTACTCATTCTTTCTATTTTTTAGGTCAACTTTATTTTCTAATCTTATTATTTACTCACAACGTTTGATTCAAACTGTTTTCGAACCTATCGTAAGAGTATCTTATGTATTCAATATTGACACACCTAAAAAGTAATACAATATTTGACAAACAATCACATTTCTGTTTGGTGCAATATCAAGAAAGGTCATACATCAGGAAGTGATTCTCGAATGGCGTGATTCATCAGTAAAAGACCATGGCAGATTATATATAATTCCGAGTGACACTTTTTTATTTACTTAAGCTAAGATTTGACATATAATGGCCGATTTTTAGAAGCAAACTCGATTGAACAAATGCTTTATGAGAACTACAACTGCTATATCTGACTGAAAACCGATTTTGAAAAGTCTTCCTGTAACAATAGTCTAATAAATTTCACTAAATCTTATAACAAGCCAAATATTTTCAAGAAGTTCAGGAGTACTTTCAAGGAGTTCAGAAGTTTCTTTTAAATTAACAAACACAACATATCGACTACATACCAAGGGGTTAGGACGAAATCTGTAGGCTAGCATCATTCGTTTCCTATAAACGTCAAACTCGTCGTCATTGGTAGAAAGCTCCCCTGGCTTCTCCATTCCCAATCCATGAGAATCAGACGTCGCATTCCTACAAATAATCAGAAATTAACCAAAGAACGAGATAATATCAAAATTACATCAATACTTGAGCAAGTGGGTGCAGGTAGTCTATAAGCCATTAAGGCTCAGCCGATTAGTGCACCTTAGAAAATAAAAAATTAAAAAAAACATTTCTTTTTTATCGCTTGAAAATATTCAACACCATTGCATTTTGTCCACTTAACTATAATTACAGGGGTATTCCAAACTTTTCGTACTATAAAAAGAAATAAAATCATTTTTGCTACAAAATACTATTTTTATCAAACAGTTTGCGGTAACGAACAGTAGTAAGGAGCGACCCGGCTCAAAAGCAGACGAAACTCTAAAAAACGGAATTTTGATACTAATAGATATATCAAAAAAATCGGATTTTTAAGCTGATTTTAAATATATATAAGTTTCATTAAATTTAGTGTTACTCATCAAAAGTTATGAGCCTGAGAAAATTTGCTTTGTTTTGGAAAATAGGGGAAAACACCCCCTAAAAGTCATGCCATCTTGACGAAAATCACACCATCGCATTCAGCATATCCGAGAACCCTACTGTAGAAGTTTCAAGCTCTTATCTACAAAAACGTGGAACAGATAACTTTTTGCCAGAAGACCGATCATGGGTGCGTGTTTATTTATGTGTTGTTTTTTTTTCCCAGGGGTGATCGTATCGACCAAGTGGTCCTAGAATGTCGCGGGAGGGCTCATTCTAATTTAAATTTTAATGTCGCTCCTTGCTTTCAGTCACTTTTTTATTTATTTAATTACTCAGAGAGCTGCACATTTTTGATCATTTCAATCGATTCTCTGACATAACCATCAATGACCATTATCGAAACAGAATACACACTCCATCAATAATCACCTCCAGTTCCAAAAATTGTAGGGAGGTATATGGACTAACAACAAGTCCTTTCACCTCTTTGACTTCTTCTTCAGAAAAACTAGCTACTGGAAGCGCTATTCTCCTCCAGTCTGCAAACAATGGATATATACGATTATGAACAATAATACACTGTTATTGATTGTGGGAAGTGCGAGTACCTTAGCTACCTGTCCCCGGCAGTTTAAGGCACTAGGCCGGCCGGTACCAATACGACTCTTCCTACTCATTCCCGCTCTCTTCTGCACAATCAAAAACTATGGATAAATCGCGTCCCTTTAAAAATTGACTTCTTCAAGCTTTAATCTTTATTAAACAATATTTCTCTTCTTTAAGGTATCAATTGCTGCCTTAAATATCTTACGATCAATTTCCCATGGCAGGTTAGAATCCAGGATAGCTGTATAAGTATTTGGAATCTTAGCCAAGGAGCAGAAACGCTTAAGAGCAACAGTCTCCTCACTCTGAGCCTGGCAATCGAGTAAAATATGCTGGATTGTTTCCTCTGTTGAAAAGCAGATTCGGCATAAAGGGGAATGATGTAGCTTCCAATTAAATAACAAGCTATTTAGAAGTAGGGCACCTGATTTCAGCCGGTAATATAGCACTGTATTTAATCTTGTATGAAATGGAGATAACATGTAATGGAGTTAATGTACTGTGATTAACTTTGGATCTTTGCCTGATAATATCTCGTGAATTGAGGTCAGAGGAAGGACTAGGAGATAACATGGAAGCCTTTGCTGCTAGAGAATCAGCCATATCATTATATTTTATACCTTTATGACTAGGAACATGTTGAAAATAAACTTCATTTTCCTTGATCTTAAGATTAAGAAGCTGTCTTCTAATATTATATAAATCTTTGTCATTAGCAATTCTATTAATATTTTGGATCAGTAGTAATGCTGATTTAGAGTCGGAGAGACAGAGTATATTTTCAGATTCAATGTTATAATTTATAAGTGCATCCAAGGCCAGGCGGATGGCACATAATTCAGCAGACAAGATAGAAGATCCCAATGGGAGAGGAGAATAAATGTTCAAATTCAGGGATGGGATACATGCTCCTGCTCCAGCTCTTTCCCTCTGGACGGATCCATCTGTATATATTTTTCTATAGTTGGGGTAAGCCTTTGAGATGTGTTCAGCCAAAATAGTCTGGATCTCATAATTAGGAATCAAATCTTTACTAATAGAGATAAGTTCTACTTGACAGCTTGGAGGACTCATTTCCCATGGGGGGGACTCAGTAAAGGGATATGCATAAAGCGAATGTTGATTCCAGTTTGGGACCTCCAGTTGAAACTGATTCCATGATGAATGGGCATTGGGACAGGCTGACTTCTCAGCAAAGGTATGTGCATATACAGCATGCTTGGCTCCATAAGCCTGGATTTGCGAGAAATACTTTATCCTTAGACTAGATGCTAGATCACCTGCAGTTAGTTGCCAAAATTCTCAAACCTACTCAGATGACGCGAGATAGATGGAAAGCTAATCAGGGGAATGAATTTTAATTTCAGCCATTTATTTGCGACTATCGAGTTTTCTTTTCCTCTGGAGAACGAAATGATTTGGGAATTATTGGATTATTTAGGAACCAACAGGCAGTCATCATTTGAACTTTTACGGTCAAAAAGCATTGTCAAATTTAATTCGTCAGTTTTGTTCATTTAGTTTCATGTTTCAACGTGGCTGCACTTACAAAAACGTGATACTATCCTCAAACTTCATGATTTTGAAACAACCAAGAGATAATTATTAGACAACAGGGTTTCCAGGAATAGACCTAAAACGGATCGATGGTGCAAAAAATATTTTTAGTTTAATGTCCTTGCGCTTCAAATCCATTGGTAGATAGATATAATACCCTAATTTTTCTGGCATTTGATTGACTTTCTAGTGATATAAAAGCGATTAGTATTAAAGCTAATCCTGAGAATTTTCCACATCCATGATCGAGAATTGTGACCTCAGTGCGAACAATACAATAAGCTAAGTAAGACATTTGTAATTTGGTGACAAAAATATAGACCTACTATCTTAATGATGGATTCGACTGTAGCTGCAAAAATAAGTAACATGAGAGATTAACAATATCGAAGGTAAAAAAAAGTTGCGACAACATGAATCCGTTTTATTTTGTACCATAAGAATGCTGACTTTTCCGCACGATCTTAAAGTAAAAACACGAGTCATCTGACCTTGTACGTCGATTAGATTTTAGCTTCAAAGAAAAGCAAGTGAGAGAAAGATAGAGAGAGAGATATAGAGAGAGTGAGAGAGAGAAGTTAAAAGATAGACTTAAGAACGAAAAACAAACGTACATATTTATAGGAGCCGTTATCCCCGATCCAGAAGCTCCTAAACCTTTGCCTTCAGTCCAGCCAAACTTTTGAAGCATTTTAAAACCCACATTATCTTCAGCTATCTTGAAGTCTTCATAATCAGATACGGTCATTGACTTTCCAGTTTTCAGCGCTTGATACTGCAAAAATAACTATTATTTGATATACTATTCACTGACTATTTATTTTGAAAGTGGATGAAGGACAAAAATCAGTCTCTTGAAGGCCCAGCATGTCCACAAAAAGTGAAAAAGTCGACAAAGGAAAAAGTTATTGACAGAAAGAGAAGTTTAGACCTTGAAACGTTTAAATATTGTTGACGAAGCGACTGATTTGCACTGTTTTGCTAGGCCAATCTAGATATTGACAATTCGACATGACATAGCTAATGAAAATGAAATAAGAAGGCCTGTGTTGACACTTATGAGAGAGAAAGTTTCTCAGATCTAGATTTACAAAGTTGATTTAATTTTTTTTAGGTTGAGCTTAGTCATGCTGAGTTTAAAATCACTTTGAAAAACAATTTTTTTTAACAATTTTGTGACAATATCACAAAATGCTAAGCTACTCCAATCTAAAATTTTCAATTTTCTGAAAGTAAAACAACAAACAGGCAATATTCTAAGGAAGATGGAAACACGACAGTCCACAATTATAAAATCTAATCATTGAAAAAGATTTAACTCTAATTATAATTAGTTAAACTCCCAAAAATAAGCTAGGGAACTTGTTAGGTTCGGAGACATTGTTATTTTCCAAAAAAACATGCGTAATTAATCATAAAATAAGCAAATGATTTATACAATAAAGATGAAACGAGAGGGTAAAACTCTCTCTTAAACTTGGATTCAGACAGTTGTTATCCTAGATAAACATGTTAGTGGAAATGCGTGAATTTTTACAAGCTCTGAGATTTCAGGGTGAGAGTGGAAGATGTTAAGTAACAACGTCAGTTATTTTTACATAATTTAATTGGCAAACTAAAGTTAATATCAGAATTTTTTCGCCTAATCCCCATGACCTAACAAAAAAAATTCTTGCCCAAATAATTGGTAAGTACTAGCCTTAGATGTACATGATAGATATGTTTCAGTTTTTTTTTTTTTTGCTAACACGCAGTATGTCTTTGGAGCTTAATAACTTTCAAATTATTATAGCAGGATTGCCTCTCTAACAGAGTAGGTTAGATCGAGGAAGCTTACAATGTTGGTTCTTCAGCTTTAAGTTAGATCAGTTACCCCCCCCCCCATGATGAGTGGACTGTATCACGGACTTACAACTTATTTAAAAAAAGGTCATCATTAGAAACTCTTTTTTAACATAAAGGTGCCAAGTCATCTGAGGTAGAAACATTGGAAAACACACTCACCATAATTAGTCATTTGCAGAGAGTGACAGAAAAATCACCACGGTTTTCCGCCACCATATGTTTTCCACCACCTTTTAATTCAGGTAGGCCAGAATAGACATAGATATAGACATAAGAACAGACATAGACATAGACACAGATATAGACAAAAACATAGACCATAAGACTAACCTAACCTGTCTATTTTGACCCAACTAATCCTCTTGATGATTCAAGATTTCCTGGGTGGCGGAAAACATACAGTGGCGTTAAAACACCCACATAGAAAGTAAAGGCTAATAAGTTCTGGATTTTTTTTTTCTTTTCTGTTTTCCGGCCAGTCAGAGAAGAGATTTGTAAGTTTTATCTGGTACCAGGAACAAGAACTAAGACCATTTTTGTCGAAGAGAGGAAAAAGATTGAGGAACTATATTTCGCAGCGAAATTACCTACTATTGTTCAGAGGTAGTTTCGACGCGAAACTACCTTTAACTACCAATAACAATATTGTTAATTTATTACTATTTTCGTCGTGAATCTCACAACAAAAAGGAAAGACCAGGTTGAACTTAGTATCTTCAGGTTGAGTGCCGTCAATGCAAAGACAAATGTTTACCTTGGATGTAAATTTGGCCAACTCTTCCGGAGGTAAGTAATCCCCAATGTGATGGGCACCACCTGCTTTTTGCGTCAACTCTTCGGCTATTTTTTTAGTTTTCTCCATTTCTTGTCGTCGCCGTTTATGCTCCCAGGTGCCACCTTCTGTATCCTCATCTGAATCATATTCATACTTAACTTTTCCTGCCCGCTCAAGACGATCTCTTTCCATCTTTTTCTTCTGCAGCTCTTGATAAAGGTACTGCATCTGCAATTAAATAAGTAATATAACCTATTACAAATCCTGTATTACTAAGAGTTCACCTTTTAGCTTATAAATGAAAAGAAGAGATGCTAACACCTAGCTCAGTCTTTCCTTAACTTTTATTACCATATCCCGGTACAAGTCTTCCAAATTTCTCACGACCGACCTCATAAAAAAAACAATACTTTTAAAAAAAATTCCTTTTTTTATATAAATTCAGCTATTTGTTTGCTTACTTCATAATAAAAAATTTCAAATGTATACGGAAGAAAATAATAACTCGTTAAAAAGTTAATAATTACGTTTATTTAAAACTTTATTAAAATAATGAACATTATTTTTTCCTTCGTTTTTTTCCCAGTGAAAAAAAAGTCTGGTACAGGAAGGGCATAAATACAGGAAAATATTTAAGCCGGGAAGTATCCTGGGAGAATCATAATTGCAAGCAGCTCAAAGTACGGCCAAAAGGAGTATTATTTTTTCTAACAATGGTTAGAATTAGCAAAGAGTGCCGATTCAGATTCAGATTGCTGGCAGCGCTCGCTGTCTAAGTAAAGAGCCATATGGCTTTATGTAATTTTTTTTTCTTTTGACCACGCCACTTCCTATGGAAAAAGTGGTCGTAGAAACTTAGGACAAGAACAATTCGTATGAAAATAGAATTTCTATTGCTATTTTTTAATGACTGACAGTGATTGGAAAGCAGCCAGCCCCCCCCCCACACCACTTTTATCTACCTAACCCTATTTAACCCCAAAATCAACGGATTAACATTTCGAGATGTCTATTTTGTTCACAACTGTCAAAAGGTCCAATAACTACGCCTTCAATAATTACATAATGCCAACAGTCCCCGAGTCAATGACTACAAATTATAGAATTTGCCCATTGTTTACATATAGGTCCTATTATTGAAACATAGGGGCAAGTTTAATCCTGGGTGTCCAAAAAGGCTAAGGATATTAAGGTGGAATTTTCAGGGAGTGTTAACATAAATCAAAAGACACTACGTGCGTCCAGGTTGTCAAGAGGGTGTATCTGCAGGAATGGATGAGGGTATTAAATGAAAATTTCAGGGCAAGTTGAATAAATCAAAATATACTATATGTATGCCGTATCACAAGAGCGGCAAAGGATATTAAAATTGAAACTTTCAGAGCATTTTATTGGGGATATTAAACTAAATCAAAAGACATTGTGCGCTAAGTGCATAACGTTGAAACTTTCAGGGCATGTTGAACAAAATCAAGACACTATAAGTGTAGAGGTTGTGAAAAGGGAGCATCTGAAATATCTCTGGAACAGCTAGTGACTGAAGGTTTTAGGCAAGTTGAATAAATCAAAAGATACTACGTGACACCCAGGGTTTCAAAAGAGCTTGACTTCAATATATCAGGCCCAGCTGATAAATTGGTATACAGTCAATTGATATAAGGTTATCAATAAGCGACTTGGGGGACGGTGCTGAAGCTTTTAAGAACCCTTTTGACTTAAATTTCAGACCAAGTCCATCTTAAATTTTGATTTAGGGGGGGGAGGGACCTGGGAGAGCTTATTAATGAAAATAAATGATCGATGAAAAATATGTTCGCGTTGAATCTTAGCGCGAAATTTTCTTCTTTTTTTCATGTTGATCTGCTTAAGATTTCACGCAAATAAGATACCTTAATTAAAGTATCAGAACCAAGCGAACCTCAACCGGAAACAAATCTGGTTGCACTGATTCACGAGGTCCCATTTTTATATTTATTTTTTTTTAATAAATAAAAAAAATAACCTCCAACACAAAAAATAGGAACTGATTAGAAGCAGATCTGAGTAATTAAACATTAATATTACTAAAGATAGTACAAATTAAACCATGAAACGTTTTTAACGGGTCACGGTGTATTAAGTTAAGTTTATTAATAATATTCATTCAGTTACGGTTACCTCAGATGTTTTGTTTGACTTTTTTTTTCTCTACTCCAAAACACATTTTTGAAGCGCACAGTCAATAAATTATTATTACTGGAAGCCCCATAAGAAGTAATTCTTCTAACGGTATGAAACAATTAAAAAAGTACGAATATCTATATGAAAAGTCCATAAGCTGTCGATTTGGGAATTTCCTCGATAGAATGGGATGGCGTAGATTTCTTTCCAAAAAAGGCCGATTCGAATAATCCCTCTAATCAGTTTTCCGTACTCGGGCCTTAATCATTTTTTATTTAAATTTTTTACCATCATTACCATATTTCAAGTAATCAAGTTTAGTACGGTGTTCAGAAGAGGTAACCAAAAAATCATCCTTGTCAAACTTATATTCTCAGGATGTCTAATTTTTTTTCTCATACAATTTTAAATCCCTGAAATATTTGTTAAAGTCTTGTTTAAAAAGAAATTGACATATTTAAATAACATAGACAATTTTATAAACCTCATCTAAACTCTGACAGAAGCTACGTTTCGTCTTTAAAAATCACTAAACTACATGAACAGGATTTAAGCGGCGTTCCAGAAATCGTTGGGAAGAATTTTGCAGCCAACGTCAGTGGTTTGCAGCTAGCGAGCATGTATACGCATTTTTCATTGCGGCGTAGCCTGATACTCGCTAATTCCGGAATTTGATATAATCAAATTACATAAGTTGAAATGATATGCTCGAGCTATGGTTTTCAATATTCATATAATTACTGGCACTTCTTGTTTAAAAACTTAACAAACAAATCATATAAGCGCTTGTGCTGTGTATTATTTTTGATAGCAGCTGTGTTTGGACTTTTCTTTATGCACATTCGATTCAGTCTGTACTTTCCAGAAAAGGCCGTGTTACTGATGAATGAGTTAAGAAAAATTGAGGGAAAATCACTCTTTTGTGACAAAATTAACGCGCTCATTGAAGTGAGTGTAAAAAAAAACAACAACAAATAAACCCCATAATCGTATCATACAGAACCTAAAACTCGGCAACGTATTGAGCATCAATGTAGATACAGTAAAAAAAAAAAAAAAAAAAAAAAAAAAAAAAAAAAAAAAAAAAAAAAAAAAAAAAAAAAAAAAAAAAAAAAAAATCTGATTACATAACTGAACCGAAAGACGGAAATCAACAGAGTCGTTTTAAAATCAATTCATATTCTTACAGTTACATGGATACCATACAAATATTAAAAAAAAGACAACATGTTTTTTATATTTAGTTTCTTATAATGATTTGAATCGTTAAACTAGCTTAATATAGGCTAAAAAAGTAGCATTTGCTTTTCTTATACAGGGTGGGCCAAAAGTCGCTGACCCATTTCAATTTTAAATAACTTTTTTTTAATTTAACAGTTATGTGCATGGAATTTTAGTATCATAAAGTCAAGGCGATGGAAATTGGTTTTCTATAGCGTACGTATACCGTACTGAATTTTTTTCCATAATTAATTTCCAGGATCTGAAAAAAATAAAAATATCAAGAAAATTAAAAAATATTGAGAAATAAAAAAGATTGAAAAATAAAAAAGGGTCAGTGACTTTTGGTTCACCCTGTATATTCTCTCAAGATTTAATCCAAAATTCTTTATCATACTGTCAATAATATCACATCGATTCACTGATGATTGGTTTCAAGAAAACTGCCTAATTAAATATTAAAAAAATAAAAATAACATTTAATCACCCATAGTCTACCAAAATAGATTATAATGGAGCACTACAAAAAGAGGAAAAAAAAAGAAACGAAGAAAAGGCGGGAATGTCTATAACGCTTGAGAATGTACAGTAAAAAATTTGTATATTATAGTAGCACTTTTTGACGTTTTTAATGTCTCTCACTGACAGCATGTGTGATGCACTGGCGAGGTAGGTTATGTGTGGTAGCCACACTGAACGATAAATCGAGGCAAGAAATTTAATGGAGTAGCGTCTGCGATTCGACATTACAAACGAATAGGCACATAATAGTAGACTTCACAGAGGGCTCATTGGATTGGTAATCAAAAGTTCTAGTGGCCGTGTAATTAAAAGGTCTAGAAATTATGTCTTTGATGATGACAGCTCCCCACAGCCCTCAAGGCAAGGTTCCTAAGTTGTACCCTGGGGCATATAAGATATATATAGAAAGGGTAATCGTATAACCTTTGGAGGGCGCACATTGGATTAGTAATCAGAAGTTTTAGTGCCCTTTTTTAAAATTCAGACTGATCGGAGGGTGATAGCCTCCCCCCCAAACACCTCGTATTTTCCCGAAATGCATCTGATTTCAATTTTGAGATGGTCATTTGTGTCTTAGAAACTTCCAAAAGAGCTCATTCGACTGAAAATTGAAAGGGCCAGTGCCCTTTTAAATATTTGTAAGAGATTAGAGGGCAACTAACCCCCTCCCACACTCACCATTTCCCAAACACATCAAGTAAGGATTTTGAGATGGCTATTTTGTTCAAAGTAATTGAAAGATCTGGAAATTATGTCTTTGAGGATACCCCCCCCCCCCCACAGCTGTAAGCTATGCCCTGGGGCATATAAGGTATATAGAGAAAAGGGTGACCGTATAAACTTTGGAGTGGGCTCATTGGATTCGTAATCAGAGGTTCTAGTGCCCTTTTTACAACTCAGAGTGATCAGAGGGTGGATACCCCCAACCACACCTCGTATTTCCCGAAATGCATCTGATGGAAATTTTGAGATGGCCATTTGTTTTCGTAGAAACTTTGAAAACAGTTCATTCGATTCGAAATTGAAAAGGGCCAGTGCCCTTTTTAGTAGTCGAAACTAATTGGAGGGTGACTAGCCCCCTCCCTCACCCACCATTTCCTCAAATACATCCAATCAAAATTTTGAGACAGCCATTTTGTTCAACGTAATTGAAAGTACCTGAATTATGTCTTTGAGGATGACACCCCCCCCACAGCCCTCAGGGAAAAGTCAGTTATGCCCTGGGTGCATATAAGGTATATATAGAAAGGGTGATCTTGTAAACTTCATGGAGGACTCTTTGGATTGGTAATCAGAAGTTCTAGTGCCCTTTTTAAGATTCAGAGTGATTGGAGGGTGGATAACCGCCACCCCTCGAGACCTTGTATTTTTCCGTAATGCATCTGATAGAAATTTTGAGATGGCTGTTTGGTGTCATAGAAACTCAGAAAAACTCATTCGATCAGAAATTGAAAGGGTTAGTGCCATTTTTATTAGTCAAAGTTTTTCAATGAAAAGTAAAGAGCTCCATTAAGCCAAGAATGAGCAAAAATAAAGTCAAATAATCTTACAAAGGTAAAACTACCACAAATCACTATCATTAAATAAATAAAACTCAAAACGAACAGAAATTACAATAAATAGCCGAGTCAAACTCAAAACGAGCAAAAATTAACATGAGTAGGGCTGATTACCCCTATGCCTTCTCAAGATTAGAACACACTTTGCGCTTTACTGAAAACAAAATACGTTTGTAATGTTTTCACCTTTCTTACTTTCACAAATAAAAATTACCAAAACCTTAACGAAGAAATGTCAGTATATGTCAATTTAACTGACAATCCATAACCATTTGTTTTTTTGTTTTTTTCAGGATTGGAACATCGGACTGGAACTAAAGCCGTTATTTACTGTGACTCTATTTCAGCAATCTACCAAGGTGCGAATGTCCACTCCGTAAACCCACTAGCAAATCACTCGCAGAAAAACGTTTTGCAGATGAAAAAAAGTAATGAAAGACGAAGTTTTTATGGTCCCAATCACACAATGAGATTGAAGACAAGGAAATAGCTGGCACAGGAGTAACATATGTTTTGCTAAGGAATAATCCCTTGACTCGACATTTATCCCTTACCACAGGCGGGACTAAACCCGCAAACCTCTTATCAAGAGGCACTTGTTCATTTACCGTTCTGTGACAAGGTATTTATTAATTTGATTTTTCCACAAAACAGTATATTCTTTGGCTAAAGGGATTGTAATGGTCATCTTTGACAATTTTCAATTTAATTTTTTTTAATTAGATTTTTAAGAAAATATTTAATAACAGAGAGGGCACCACAAAAAATGCCATCGGGCTCGGCACCTAGTCAATCTAGGCCTGAATGGAAGAAGCCGTATAGCGTAAAATTAAACATCGCACAGTTGGGTTAAAAAATGGGCGTGTCATACACAATATAGTATAGATTTAAACAGGAAATGCTGAATGTCTTAATTCATTCTTTCTATTTTTTAGGTCAACTTTATTTTCTAATCTTATTATTTACTCACAACGTTTGATTCAAACTGTTTTCGAACCTATCGTAAGAGTATCTTATGTATTCAATATTGACACACCTAAAAAGTAATACAATATTTGACAAACAATCACATTTCTGTTTGGTGCAATATCAAGAAAGGTCATACATCAGGAAGTGATTCTCGAATGGCGTGATTCATCAGTAAAAGACCATGGCAGATTATATATAATTCCGAGTGACACTTTTTTATTTACTTAAGCTAAGATTTGACATATAATGGCCGATTTTTAGAAGCAAACTCGATTGAACAAATGCTTTATGAGAACTACAACTGCTATATCTGACTGAAAACCGATTTTGAAAAGTCTTCCTGTAACAATAGTCTGATAAATTTCACTGAATCTTATAACAAGCCAAATATTTTCAAGAAGTTCAGGAGTACTTTCAAGGAGTTCAGAAGTTTCTTTTAAATTAACAAACACAACATATCGACTACATACCAAGGGGTTAGGACGAAATCTGTAGGCTAGCATCATTCGTTTCCTATAAACGTCAAACTCGTCGTCATTGGTAGAAAGCTCCCCTGGCTTCTCCATTCCCAATCCATGAGAATCAGACGTCGCATTCCTACAAATAATCAGAAATTAACCAAAGAACGAGATAATATCAAAATTACATCAATACTTGAGCAAGTGGGTGCAGGTAGTCTATAAGCCATTAAGGCTCAGCCGATTAGTGCACCTTAGAAAATAAAAAATTAAAAAAAAACATTTCTTTTTTATCGCTTGAAAATATTCAACACCATTGCATTTTGTCCACTTAACTATAATTACAGGGGTATTCCAAACTTTTCGTACTATAAAAAGAAATAAAATCATTTTTGCTACAAAATACTATTTTTAACAAACAGTTTGCGGTAACGAACAGTAGTAAGGAGCGACCCGGCTCAAAAGCAGACGAAACTCTAAAAAACGGAATTTTGATACTAATAGATATATCAAAAAAATCGGATTTTTAAGCTGATTTTAAATATATATAAGTTTCATTAAATTTAGTGTTACTCATCAAAAGTTATGAGCCTGAGAAAATTTGCTTTGTTTTGGAAAATAGGGGAAAACACCCCCTAAAAGTCATGCCATCTTGACGAAAATCACACCATCGCATTCAGCATATCCGAGAACCCTACTGTAGAAGTTTCAAGCTCTTATCTACAAAAACGTGGAACAGATAACTTTTTGCCAGAAGACCGATCATGGGTGCGTGTTTATTTATGTGTTGTTTTTTTTTCCCAGGGGTGATCGTATCGACCAAGTGGTCCTAGAATGTCGCGGGAGGGCTCATTCTAATTTAAATTTTAATGTCGCTCCTTGCTTTCAGTCACTTTTTTATTTATTTAATTACTCAGAGAGCTGCACATTTTTGATCATTTCAATCGATTCTCTGACATAACCATCAATGACCATTATCGAAACAGAATACACACTCCATCAATAATCACCTCCAGTTCCAAAAATTGTAGGGAGGTATATGGACTAACAACAAGTCCTTTCACCTCTTTGACTTCTTCTTCAGAAAAACTAGCTACTGGAAGCGCTATTCTCCTCCAGTCTGCAAACAATGGATATATACGATTATGAACAATAATACACTGTTATTGATTGTGGGAAGTGCGAGTACCTTAGCTACCTGTCCCCGGCAGTTTAAGGCACTAGGCCGGCCGGTACCAATACGACTCTTCCTACTCATTCCCGCTCTCTTCTGCACAATCAAAAACTATGGATAAATCGCGTCCCTTTAAAAATTGACTTCTTCAAGCTTTAATCTTTATTAAACAATATTTCTCTTCTTTAAGGTATCAATTGCTGCCTTAAATATCTTACGATCAATTTCCCATGGCAGGTTAGAATCCAGGATAGCTGTATAAGTATTTGGAATCTTAGCCAAGGAGCAGAAACGCTTAAGAGCAACAGTCTCCTCACTCTGAGCCTGGCAATCGAGTAAAATATGCTGGATTGTTTCCTCTGTTGAAAAGCAGATTCGGCATAAAGGGGAATGATGTAGCTTCCAATTAAATAACAAGCTATTTAGAAGTAGGGCACCTGATTTCAGCCGGTAATATAGCACTGTATTTAATCTTGTATGAAATGGAGATAACATGTAATGGAGTTAATGTACTGTGATTAACTTTGGATCTTTGCCTGATAATATCTCGTGAATTGAGGTCAGAGGAAGGACTAGGAGATAACATGGAAGCCTTTGCTGCTAGAGAATCAGCCATATCATTATATTTTATACCTTTATGACTAGGAACATGTTGAAAATAAACTTCATTTTCCTTGATCTTAAGATTAAGAAGCTGTCTTCTAATATTATATAAATCTTTGTCATTAGCAATTCTATTAATATTTTGGATCAGTAGTAATGCTGATTTAGAGTCGGAGAGACAGAGTATATTTTCAGATTCAATGTTATAATTTATAAGTGCATCCAAGGCCAGGCGGATGGCACATAATTCAGCAGACAAGATAGAAGATCCCAATGGGAGAGGAGAATAAATGTTCAAATTCAGGGATGGGATACATGCTCCTGCTCCAGCTCTTTCCCTCTGGACGGATCCATCTGTATATATTTTTCTATAGTTGGGGTAAGCCTTTGAGATGTGTTCAGCCAAAATAGTCTGGATCTCATAATTAGGAATCAAATCTTTACTAATAGAGATAAGTTCTACTTGACAGCTTGGAGGACTCATTTCCCATGGGGGGGACTCAGTAAAGGGATATGCATAAAGCGAATGTTGATTCCAGTTTGGGACCTCCAGTTGAAACTGATTCCATGATGAATGGGCATTGGGACAGGCTGACTTCTCAGCAAAGGTATGTGCATATACAGCATGCTTGGCTCCATAAGCCTGGATTTGCGAGAAATACTTTATCCTTAGACTAGATGCTAGATCACCTGCAGTTAGTTGCCAAAATTCTCAAACCTACTCAGATGACGCGAGATAGATGGAAAGCTAATCAGGGGAATGAATTTTAATTTCAGCCATTTATTTGCGACTATCGAGTTTTCTTTTCCTCTGAGCAGAAAAATGAAGAGTTTTGCGAGCACGTCATGTAAGTAACAAGGAGAACGAAATGATTTGGGAATTATTGGATTATTTAGGAACCAACAGGCAGTCATCATTTGAACTTTTACGGTCAAAAAGCATTGTCAAATTTAATTCGTCAGTTTTGTTCATTTAGTTTCATGTTTCAACGTGGCTGCACTTACAAAAACGTGATACTATCCTCAAACTTCATGATTTTGAAACAACCAAGAAATAATTATTAGACAACAGGGTTTCCAGGAATAGACCTAAAACGGATCGATGGTGCAAGAAATATTTTTAGTTTAATGTCCTTGCGCTTCAAATCCATTGGTAGATAGATATAATACCCTAATTTTTCTGGCATTTGATTGACTTTCTAGTGATATAAAAGCGATTAGTATTAAAGCTAATCCTGAGAATTTTCCACATCCATGATCGAGAATTGTGACCTCAGTGCGAACAATACAATAAGCTAAGTAAGACATTTGTAATTTGGTGACAAAAATATAGACCTACTATCTTAATGATGGATTCGACTGTAGCTGCAAAAATAAGTAACATGAGAGATTAACAATATCGAAGGTAAAAAAAAGTTGCGACAACATGAATCCGTTTTATTTTGTACCATAAGAATGCTGACTTTTCCGCACGATCTTAAAGTAAAAACACGAGTCATCTGACCTTGTACGTCGATTAGATTTTAGCTTCAAAGAAAAGCAAGTGAGAGAAAGATAGAGGGAGAGATATAGAGAGAGTGAGAGAGAGAAGTTAAAAGATAGACTTAAGAACGAAAAACAAACGTACATATTTATAGGAGCCGTTATCCCCGATCCAGAAGCTCCTAAACCTTTGCCTTCAGTCCAGCCAAACTTTTGAAGCATTTTAAAACCCACATTATCTTCAGCTATCTTGAAGTCTTCATAATCAGATACGGTCATTGACTTTCCAGTTTTCAGCGCTTGATACTGCAAAAATAACTATTATTTGATATACTATTCACTGACTATTTATTTTGAAAGTGGATGAAGGACAAAAATCAGTCTCTTGAAGGCCCAGCATGTCCACAAAAAGTGAAAAAGTCGACAAAGGAAAAAGTTATTGACAGAAAGAGAAGTTTAGACCTTGAAACGTTTAAATATTGTTGACGAAGCGACTGATTTGCACTGTTTTGCTAGGCCAATCTAGATATTGACAATTCGACATGACATAGCTAATGAAAATGAAATAAGAAGGCCTGTGTTGACACTTATGAGAGAGAAAGTTTCTCAGATCTAGATTTACAAAGTTGATTTAATTTTTTTTAGGTTGAGCTTAGTCATGCTGAGTTTAAAATCACTTTGAAAAACAATTTTTTTTAACAATTTTGTGACAATATCACAAAATGCTAAGCTACTCCAATCTAAAATTTTCAATTTTCTGAAAGTAAAACAACAAACAGGCAATATTCTAAGGAAGATGGAAACACGACAGTCCACAATTATAAAATCTAATCATTGAAAAAGATTTAACTCTAATTATAATTAGTTAAACTCCCAAAAATAAGCTAGGGAACTTGTTAGGTTCGGAGACATTGTTATTTTCCAAAAAAACATGCGTAATTAATCATAAAATAAGCAAATGATTTATACAATAAAGATGAAACGAGAGGGTAAAACTCTCTCTTAAACTTGGATTCAGACAGTTGTTATCCTAGATAAACATGTTAGTGGAAATGCGTGAATTTTTACAAGCTCTGAGATTTCAGGGTGAGAGTGGAAGATGTTAAGTAACAACGTCAGTTATTTTTACATAATTTAATTGGCAAACTAAAGTTAATATCAGAATTTTTTCGCCTAATCCCCATGACCTAACAAAAAAAATTCTTGCCCAAATAATTGGTAAGTACTAGCCTTAGATGTACATGATAGATATGTTTCAGTTTTTTTTTTGCTAACACGCAGTATGTCTTTGGAGCTTAATAACTTTCAAATTATTATAGCAGGATTGCCTCTCTAACAGAGTAGGTTAGATCGAGGAAGCTTACAATGTTGGTTCTTCAGCTTTAAGTTAGATCAGTTACCCCCCCCCCCATGATGAGTGGACTGTATCACGGACTTACAACTTATTTAAAAAAAGGTCATCATTAGAAACTCTTTTTTTACATAAAGGTGCCAAGTCTTCTGAGGTAGAAACATTGGAAAACACACTCACCATAATTAGTCATTTGCAGAGAGTGACAGAAAAATCACCACGGTTTTACGCCACCATATGTTTTCCACCACCTTTTAATTCAGGTAGGTCAGAATAGACATAGATATAGACATAAGAACTGACATAGACAAAGACACAGATATAGACAAAAACATAGACCATAAGACTAACATAACCTTTCTATTTTGACCCAACTAATCCTCTTGATGATTCAAGATTTCCTGGGTGGTGGAAAACATACGGTGGCGGAAAACCACGGTGGCGTTAAAACACCCACATAGAAAGTAAAGGCTAAGAAGTTCGGGATTTTTTTTTCTTTTCTGTTTTCCGGCCAGTCAGAGAAGAGATTTGTAAGTTTTATCTGGTACCAGGAACGAGAACTAAGACCATTTTTGTCGAAAAGAGGAAAAAGATTGAGGAACTATATTTTGCAGCGAAATTACCTACTATTGTTCAGAGGCAGTTTCGACGCGAAACTACCTTTAACTACCAATAACAATATTGTTAATTTATTACTATTTTCGTCGTGAATCTCACAACAAAAAGAAAAGACCAGATTGAACTTAGTATCTTCAGATTGAGTGCCGTCAATGCAAAGACAAATGTTTACCTTGGATGTAAATTTAGCCAACTCTTCCGGAGGTAAGTAATCCCCAATGTGATGGGCACCACCTGCTTTTTGCGTCAACTCTTCGGCTATTTTTTTAGTTTTCTCCATTTCTTGTCGTCGCCGTTTATGCTCCCAGGTGCCACCTTCTGTATCCTCATCTGAATCATATTCATACTTAACTTTTCCTGCCCGCTCAAGACGATCTCTTTCCATCTTTTTCTTCTGCAGCTCTTGATAAAGGTACTGCATCTGCAATTAAATAAGTAATATAACCTATTACAAATCCTGTATTACTTGTATTACTTTTTATTACTTCTGTATTACCTTTTAGCTTATAAATGAAAAGAAGAGATGCTAACACCTAGCTCAGTCTTTCCTTAACTTTTATTACCATATCCCGGTACAAGTCTTCCAAATTTCTCACGACCGACCTCATAAAAAAAACAATACTTTAAAAAAAAATTCCTTTTTTTATATAAATTCAGCTATTTGTTTGCTTACTTCATAATAAAAAAATTCAAATGTATACGGAAGAAAATAATAACTCGTTAAAAAGTTAATAATTACGTTTATTTAAAACTTTATTAAAATAATGAACATTATTTTTTCCTTCGTTTTTTTCCCAGTGAAAAAAAAAGTCTGGTACAGGAAGGGCATAAATACAGGAAAATATTTAAGCCGGGAAGTATCCTGGGAGAATCATAATTGCAAGCAGCTCAAAGTACGGCCAAAAGGAGTATTATTTTTTCTAACAATGGTTAGAATTAGCAAAGAGTGCCGATTCAGATTGCTGGCAGCGCTCGCTGTCTAAGTAAAGAGCCATATGGCTTTATGTAATTTTTTTTTCTTTTGACCACGCCACTTCCTATGGAAAAAGTGGTCGTAGAAACTTAGGACAAGAACAATTCGTATGAAAATAGAATTTCTATTGCTATTTTTTAATGACTGACAGTGATTGGAAAGCAGCCAGCCCCCCCCCCACACCACTTTTATCTACCTAACCCTACTTAACCCCAAAGTCAACGGATTAACATTTCGAGATGTCTATTTTGTTCACAACTGTCAAAAGGTCCAATAACTACGCCTTCAATAATTACATAATGCCAACAGTCCCCGAGTCAATGACTACAAATTATAGAATTTTCCCATTGTTTACATATAGGTCCTATTATTGAAACATAGGGGCAAGTTTAATCCTGGGTGTCCAAAAAGGCTAAGGATATTAAGGTGGAATTTTCAGGGAGTGTTAACATAAATCAAAAGACACTACGTGCGTCCAGGTTGTCAAGAGGGTGTATCTGCAGGAATGGATGAGGGTATTAAATGAAAATTTCAGGGCAAGTTGAATAAATTAAAATATACTATATGTATGCCGTATCACAAGAGCGGCAAAGGATATTAAAATTGAAACTTTCAGAGCATTTTATTGGGGATATTAAACTAAATCAAAAGACATTGTGCGCTAAGTGCATAACGTTGAAACTTTCAGGGCATGTTGAACTAAATCAAGACACTATAAGTGTAGAGGTTGTGAAAAGGGAGCATCTGAAATATCTCTGGAACAGCTAGTGACTGAAGGTTTTAGGCAAGTTGAATAAATCAAAAGATACTACGTGACACCCAGGGTTTCAAAAGAGCTTGACTTCAATATATCAGGCCCAGCTGATAAATTGGTATACAGTCAATTGATATAAGGTTATCAATAAGCGACTTGGGGGACGGTGCTGAAGCTTTTAAGAACCCTTTTGACTTAAATTTCAGACCAAGTCCATCTTAAATTTTGATTTAGGGGGGGGGGGGAGGGACCTGGGAGAGCTTATTAATGAAAATAAATGATCGATGAAAAATATGTTCGCGTTGAATCTTAGCGCGAAATTTTCTTCTTTTTTCATGTT
>NW_027064190.1:0-27599 GCF_032884065.1 Artemia franciscana
GTGCAATCATAAAATAGTCAAATATCTTCATTTTTTCAACATACGTAGCTATTACCCTCGAAAACTAAAACTTTTGAAATAGGAAAAGAGCGCTTTAAGCACTTTCTTTACCATGTGCAATCATAAAATAGTCTAATATCTTCATTTTTTTCAACATACGTAGCTATTACCCTCGAAAACTAAAACTTTTGACATAGAAAAAGAGCCCTTAATCACATTCGTTACCATTTGCAATTATAAAATAGTCCTAATATCTTCATTTTTTTCAACATACGTAGCTATTACCCTCGAAAACTAAAACTTTTGACATAGGAAAAGAGCCTTTAATCACATTCGTTACCATTTGCAATTATAAAATAGTCTAATATCTTCATTTTTTTTAACATACGTAGCTATTACCCTCGAAAACTAAAACTTTTGACATAGGAAAAGAGCCTTTAATCACATTCGTTAGCATTTGCAATTATAAAATAGTCTAATATCTTCATTTTTTCATCATACGTAGCTATTACCCTCGAAAACTAAAACTTTTGACATAGGAAAAGAGCATTTAATCACATTCTTTACCATTTGCAATCATAAAATAGTCTAATATCTTCATTTTTTTCAACATACGTAGCTTTTACCCTCGATAACTAAAACTTTTGAAATAGGAAAAGAGCCTTTAAGCACTTTCTTTACCATTTGCAATCATAAAATAGTCTAATATCTTCATTTTTTCAACATACGTAGCTATTACCCTCGAAAACTAAAACTTTTGACATAGGAAAAGAGCCTTTAAACACATTCTTTACCATGTGCAATCATAAAATAGTCTAATATCTTCATTTTTCCAAAATACGTAACTATTACCCTCGAAAACTAAATTTTTTGACATAGGAAAAGAGCCCTTTAATCACATTCGTTACCATTTGCAATTATAAAATAGTCTAATATCTTCATTTTTTCAACATACGTAGCTATTACCCTCGAAAACTAAAACTTTTGACATAGGAAAAGAGCCTTTAATCACATTCTTTACCATGTGCAATCATAAAATAGTCTAATATCTTCATTTTTCCAACATACGTAGCTATTACCCTCGAAAACTTAAACTTTTGAAATAGGAAAAGAGCCTTTAATCACATTCTTTACCATGTGCAATCATAAAATAGTCTAATATCTTCATTTTTTCAACATACGTAGCTATTACCCTCGAAAACTAAAACTTTTGACATAGGAAAAGAGCCTTTAATCACATTCTTTACCATGTGCAATCATAAAATAGTCTAATATCTTCATTTTTCCAACATACGTAGCTTTTACCCTCGAAAACTAAAACTTTTGCCATAGGAAAAGAGCCTTTAAGGCACATTCTTTACCATGTGCAATCATAAAATAGTCCTAATATGTTCATTTTTCCAAACATACGTAGCTATTACCCTCGAAAACTAAAACTTTTGAAATAGGAAAAGAGCCTTTAATCACATTCTTTACCATTTGCAATCATAAAATAGTCTAATATCTTCATTTTTTCAACATACGTAGCTATTACTCTCGAAAACTAAAACTTTTGAAATAGGAAAAGAGCCTTTAAGCACTTTCTTTACCATGTGCAATCATAAAATATAGTCTAATTATCTTCATTTTTCCAACATAAGTAGCTATTACCCTCGAAAACTAAAACTTTTGACATAGGAAAAGAGCCTTTAATCACATTCTTTACCATGTGCAATCATAAAATAGTCTAATATCTTCATTTTTCCCAACATACGTAGCTATTACCCTCGAAAACGAAAACTTTTGAAATAGGAAAAGAGCCTTTTATCACATTCTTTACCATTTGCAATCATAAAATAGTCTAATATCTTCATTTCTTCAACATACGTAGCTATTACCCTCGAAAACTAAAACTTTTGAAATAGGAAAAGAGCCTTTAAGCACTTTTCTTTACCATGTGCAATCATAAAATAGTCCTAATATCTTCATTTTTTTCAACATACGTAGCTATTACCCTCGAAAACCGAAAACTTTTGAAATAGGAAAAGAGCCTTTAATCACATTCTTTACCATTTGCAATCATAAAATAGTCTAATATCTTCATTTTTTCAACATACGTAGCTATTACCCTCGAAAACTAAAACTTTTGAAATAGGAAAAGAGCCTTTAAGCACTTTCTTTACCATGTGCAATCATAAAATAGTCTAATATCATTTTTTCAACATACGTAGCTATTACCCTCGAAAACTAAAACTTTTGACATAGGAAAAGAGCCTTTGATCACATTCGTTACCATTTGCAATTATAAAAATAGTCTAATATCTTCATTTTTTCAACATACGTAGCTATTACTCTCGAAAACTAAAAATTTTGACATGGGAAAAGAGCCTTTAATCACATTCGTTACCATTTGCAATTATAAAATAGTCTAATATCTTCATTTTTTTCATCATACGTAGCTATTACCCTCGAAAACTAAAACTTTTGACATAGGAAAAGAGCCTTTAATCACATTCTTTACCATGTGCAATCATAAAATAGTCAAATATCTTCATTTTTTCAACATACGTAGCTATTACCCTCGAAAACTAAAACTTTTGAAATAGGAAAAGAGCCTTTAAGCACTTTCTTTACCATGTGCAATCATAAAATAGTCTAATATCTTCATTTTTTCAACATACGTAGCTATTACCCTCGAAAACTAAAACTTTTGACATAGGAAAAGAGCCCTTAATCACATTCGTTACCATTTGCAATTATAAAATAGTCTAATATCTTCATTTTTTCAACATACGTAGCTATTACCCTCGAAAACTAAAACTTTTGACATAGGAAAAGAGCCTTTAATCACATTCGTTACCATTTGCAATTATAAAATAGTCTAATATCTTCATTTTTTCATCATACGTAGCTATTACCCTCGAAAACTAAAACTTTTGACATAGGAAAAGAGCCTTTAATCACATTCGTTACCATTTGCAATTATAAAATAGTCTAATATCTTCATTTTTTCAACATACGTAGCTATTACCCTCGAAAACTAAAACTTTTGACATAGGAAAAGAGCCTTTAATCACATTCGTTACCATTTGCAATTATAAAATAGTCTAATATCTTCATTGTTTCATCATACGCAGCTATTACCCTCGAAAACTAAAACTTTTGACATAGGAAAAGAGCATTTAATCACATTCTTTACCATTTGCAATCATAAAATAGTCTAATATCTTCATTTTTTCAACATACGTAGCTTTTACCCTCGAAAACTAAAACTTTTGAAATAGGAAAAGAGCCTTTAAGCACTTTCTTTACCATTTGCAATCATAAAATAGTCTAATATCTTCATTTTTTTCAACATACGTAGCTATTACCCTCGAAAACTAAAACTTTTGACATAGGAAAAGAGCCTTTAAACACATTCTTTACCATGTGCAATCATAAAATAGTCTAATATCTTCATTTTTCCAACATACGTAGCTATTACCCTCGAAAACTAAAACTTTTGCCATAGGAAAAGAGCCTTTAAGCACTTTCTTTACCATGTGCAATCATACAATAGTCTAATATCTTCATTTTTCCAAAATACGTAACTATTACCCTCGAAAACTAAAAACTTTTGACATAAGAAAAGAGCCTTTAATCACATTCTTTACCATGTGCAATCATAAAATAGTCTAATATCTTCATTTTTTCCAACATACGTAGCTATTACCCTCGAAAACTTAAACTTTTGAAATAGGAAAAGAGCCTTTAATCACATTCTTTACCATGTGCAATCATAAAATAGTCTAATATCTTCATTTTTTCAACATACGTAGCTATTACCCTCGAAAACTAAAACTTTTGACATAGGAAAAGAGCCTTTAATCTCATTCTTTACCATGTGCAATCATAAAATAGTCTAATATCTTCATTTTTTCCAACATACGTAGCTTTTACCCTCGAAAACTAAAACTTTTGCCATAGGAAAAGAGCCTTTAAGCATATTCTTTACCATGTGCAATCATAAAATAGTCTAATATCTTCATTTTTCCAACATACGTAGCTATTACCCTCGAAAACTAAAACTTTTGAAATAGGAAAAGAGCCTTTAATCACATTCTTTACCATTTGCAATCATAAAATAGTCTAATATCTTCATTTTTTCAACATACGTAGCTATTACCCTCGAAAACTAAAACTTTTGAAATAGGAAAAGAGCCTTTAAGCACTTTCTTTACCATGTGCAATCATAAAATAGTCTAATATCTTCATTTTTCCAACATAAGTAGCTATTACCCTCGAAAACTAAAACTTTTGACATAGGAAAAGAGCCTTTAATCACATTCTTTACCATGTGCAATCATAAAATAGTCTAATATCTTCATTTTTCCAACATACGTAGCTATTACCCTCGAAAACGAAAACTTTTGAAATAGGAAAAGAGCCTTTTATCACATTCTTTACCATTTGCAATCATAAAATAGTCTAATATCTTCATTTCTTCAACATACGTAGCTATTACCCTCGAAAACTAAAACTTTTGAAATAGGAAAAGAGCCTTTAAGCACTTTCTTTACCATGTGCAATCATAAAATAGTCTAATATCTTCATTTTTTTCAACATACGTAGCTATTACCCTCGAAAACGAAAACTTTTGAAATAGGAAAAGAGCCTTTAATCACATTCTTTACCATTTGCAATCATAAAATAGTCTAATATCTTCATTTTTTCAACATACGTAGCTATTACCCTCGAAAACTAAAACTTTTGAAATAGGAAAAGAGCCTTTAAGCACTTTCTTTACCATGTGCAATCATAAAATAGTCTAATATCTTCATTTTTTCAACATACGTAGCTATTACCCTCGAAAACTAAAACTTTTGACATAGGAAAAGAGCCTTTGATCACATTCGTTACCATTTTTTCAACATACGTAGCTATTACCCTCGAAAACTAAATCTTTTGACATAGGAAAAGAGCCTTTAATCACATTCGTTACCATTTGCAATTATAAAATAGTCTAATATCTTCATTTTTTCACATTCGTTACCATTTGCAATTATAAAATAGTCTAATATCTTCATTTTTTCAACATACGTAGCTATTACTCTCGAAAACTAAAAATTTTGACATGGGAAAAGAGCCTTTAATCACATTCGTTACCATTTGCAATCATTCGTTACCATTTGCAATTATAAAATAGTCTAATATCTTCATTTTTTTCACATTCGTTACCATTTGCAATTATAAAATAGTCACATTCGTTTGTGACCATTTGCAATTATAAAATAATCTAATATCTTCATTTTTTCAACATACGTAGCTATTACCCTCGAAAACTAAAACTTTTGACATAGGAAAAGAGCCTTTAATCACATTCGTTACCATTTGCAATTATAAAATAGTCTAATATCTTCATTTTTTCATCATACGTAGCTATTACCCTCGAAAACTAAAACTTTTGACATAGGAAAAGAGCCTTTAATCACATTCTTTACCATTTGCAATCAGAAAATATTCAATATCTTCATTTTTTTCAACATACGTAGCTATTACCCTCGAAAACTAAAACTTTTGAAATAGGAAAAGAGCCTTTAAGCACTTTCTTTACCATTTGCAATCATAAAATAGTCTAATATCTTCATTTTTTCAACATACGTAGCTATTACCCTCGAAAACTAAAACTTTTGACATAGGAAAAGAGCCTTTGATCACATTCGTTACCATTTGCAATTATAAAATAGTCTAATATCTTCATTTTTTCAACATACGTAGCTATTACTCTCGAAAACTAAAAATTTTGACATGGGAAAAGAGCCTTTAATCACATTCGTTACCATTTGCAATTATAAAATAGTCTAATATCTTCATTTTTTTCATCATACGTAGCTATTACCCTCGAAAACTAAAACTTTTGACATAGGAAAAGAGCCTTTAATCACATTCTTTTCCATGTGCAATCATAAAATAGTCAAATATTTTCATTTTTTCAACATACGTAGCTATTACCCTCGAAAACTAAAACTTTTGAAATAGAAAAGAGCCTTTAAGCACTTTCTTTACCATGTGCAATCATAAAATAGTCTAATATCTTCATTTTTTCAACATACGTAGCTATTACCCTCGAAAACTAAAACTTTTGACATAGGAAAAGAGCCTTAATCACATTCGTTACCATTTGCAATTATAAAATAGTCTAATATCTTCATTTTTTCAACATACGTAGCTATTACCCTCGAAAACTAAAACTTTTGACATAGGAAAAGAGCCTTTAATCACATTCGTTACCATTTGCAATTATAAAATAGTCTAATATCTTCATTTTTTCATCATACGTAGCTATTACCCTCGAAAACTAAAACTTTTGACATAGGAAAAGAGCCTTTAATCACATTCGTTACCATTTGCAATTATAAAATAGTCTAATATCTTCATTTTTTCAACATACGTAGCTATTACCCTCGAAAACTAAAACTTTTGACATAGGAAAAGAGCCTTTAATCACATTCGTTACCATTTGCAATTATAAAATAGTCTAATATCTTCATTGTTTCATCATACGCAGCTATTACCCTCGAAAACTAAAACTTTTGACATAGGAAAAGAGCATTTAATCACATTCTTTACCATTTGCAATCATAAAATAGTCTAATATCTTCATTTTTTCAACATACGTAGCTTTTACCCTCGAAAACTAAAACTTTTGAAATAGGAAAAGAGCCTTTAAGCACTTTCTTTACCATTTGCAATCATAAAATAGTCTAATATCTTCATTTTTTCAACATACGTAGCTATTACCCTCGAAAACTAAAACTTTTGACATAGGAAAAGAGCCTTTAAACACATTCTTTACCATGTGCAATCATAAAATAGTCTAATATCTTCATTTTTCCAACATACGTAGCTATTACCCTCGAAAACTAAAACTTTTGCCATAGGAAAAGAGCCTTTAAGCACTTTCTTTACCATGTGCAATCATACAATAGTCTAATATCTTCATTTTTCCAAAATACGTAACTATTACCCTCGAAAACTAAAACTTTTGACATAAGAAAAGAGCCTTTAATCACATTCTTTACCATGTGCAATCATAAAATAGTCTAATATCTTCATTTTTCCAACATACGTAGCTATTACCCTCGAAAACTTAAACTTTTGAAATAGGAAAAGAGCCTTTAATCACATTCTTTACCATGTGCAATCATAAAATAGTCTAATATCTTCATTTTTTCAACATACGTAGCTATTACCCTCGAAAACTAAAACTTTTGACATAGGAAAAGAGCCTTTAATCACATTCGTTACCATTTGCAATTATAAAATAGTCTAATATCTTCATTTTTTCATCATACGTAGCTATTACCCTCGAAAACTAAAACTTTTGACATAGGAAAAGAGCCTTTAATCACATTCGTTACCATTTGCAATTATAAAATAGTCTAATATCTTCATTTTTTCAACATACGTAGCTATTACCCTCGAAAACTAAAACTTTTGACATAGGAAAAGAGCCTTTAATCACATTCGTTACCATTTGCAATTATAAAATAGTCTAATATCTTCATTGTTTCATCATACGCAGCTATTACCCTCGAAAACTAAAACTTTTGACATAGGAAAAGAGCATTTAATCACATTCTTTACCATTTGCAATCATAAAATAGTCTAATATCTTCATTTTTTCAACATACGTAGCTTTTACCCTCGAAAACTAAAACTTTTGAAATAGGAAAAGAGCCTTTAAGCACTTTCTTTACCATTTGCAATCATAAAATAGTCTAATATCTTCATTTTTTCAACATACGTAGCTATTACCCTCGAAAACTAAAACTTTTGACATAGGAAAAGAGCCTTTAAACACATTCTTTACCATGTGCAATCATAAAATAGTCTAATATCTTCATTTTTCCAACATACGTAGCTATTACCCTCGAAAACTAAAACTTTTGCCATAGGAAAAGAGCCTTTAAGCACTTTCTTTACCATGTGCAATCATACAATAGTCTAATATCTTCATTTTTCCAAAATACGTAACTATTACCCTCGAAAACTAAAACTTTTGACATAAGAAAAGAGCCTTTAATCACATTCTTTACCATGTGCAATCATAAAATAGTCTAATATCTTCATTTTTCCAACATACGTAGCTATTACCCTCGAAAACTTAAACTTTTGAAATAGGAAAAGAGCCTTTAATCACATTCTTTACCATGTGCAATCATAAAATAGTCTAATATCTTCATTTTTTCAACATACGTAGCTATTACCCTCGAAAACTAAAACTTTTGACATAGGAAAAGAGCCTTTAATCTCATTCTTTACCATGTGCAATCATAAAATAGTCTAATATCTTCATTTTTCCAACATACGTAGCTTTTACCCTCGAAAACTAAAACTTTTGCCATAGGAAAAGAGCCTTTAAGCATATTCTTTACCATGTGCAATCATAAAATAGTCTAATATCTTCATTTTTCCAACATACGTAGCTATTACCCTCGAAAACTAAAACTTTTGAAATAGGAAAAGAGCCTTTAATCACATTCTTTACCATTTGCAATCATAAAATAGTCTAATATCTTCATTTTTTCAACATACGTAGCTATTACCCTCGAAAACTAAAACTTTTGAAATAGGAAAAGAGCCTTTAAGCACTTTCTTTACCATGTGCAATCATAAAATAGTCTAATATCTTCATTTTTCCAACATAAGTAGCTATTACCCTCGAAAACTAAAACTTTTGACATAGGAAAAGAGCCTTTAATCACATTCTTTACCATGTGCAATCATAAAATAGTCTAATATCTTCATTTTTCCAACATACGTAGCTATTACCCTCGAAAACGAAAACTTTTGAAATAGGAAAAGAGCCTTTTATCACATTCTTTACCATTTGCAATCATAAAATAGTCTAATATCTTCATTTCTTCAACATACGTAGCTATTACCCTCGAAAACTAAAACTTTTGAAATAGGAAAAGAGCCTTTAAGCACTTTCTTTACCATGTGCAATCATAAAATAGTCTAATATCTTCATTTTTTCAACATACGTAGCTATTACCCTCGAAAACGAAAACTTTTGAAATAGGAAAAGAGCCTTTAATCACATTCTTTACCATTTGCAATCATAAAATAGTCTAATATCTTCATTTTTTCAACATACGTAGCTATTACCCTCGAAAACTAAAACTTTTGAAATAGGAAAAGAGCCTTTAAGCACTTTCTTTACCATGTGCAATCATAAAATAGTCTAATATCTTCATTTTTTCAACATACGTAGCTATTACCCTCGAAAACTAAAACTTTTGACATAGGAAAAGAGCCTTTAATCACATTCGTTACCATTTGCAATTATAAAATAGTCTAATATCTTCATTGTTTCATCATACGCAGCTATTACCCTCGAAAACTAAAACTTTTGACATAGGAAAAGAGCATTTAATCACATTCTTTACCATTTGCAATCATAAAATAGTCTAATATCTTCATTTTTTCAACATACGTAGCTTTTACCCTCGAAAACTAAAACTTTTGAAATAGGAAAAGAGCCTTTAAGCACTTTCTTTACCATTTGCAATCATAAAATAGTCTAATATCTTCATTTTTTCAACATACGTAGCTATTACCCTCGAAAACTAAAACTTTTGACATAGGAAAAGAGCCTTTAAACACATTCTTTACCATGTGCAATCATACAATAGTCTAATATCTTCATTTTTCCAAAATACGTAACTATTACCCTCGAAAACTAAAACTTTTGACATAAGAAAAGAGCCTTTAATCACATTCTTTACCATGTGCAATCATAAAATAGTCTAATATCTTCATTTTTCCAACATACGTAGCTATTACCCTCGAAAACTTAAACTTTTGAAATAGGAAAAGAGCCTTTAATCACATTCTTTACCATGTGCAATCATAAAATAGTCTAATATCTTCATTTTTTCAACATACGTAGCTATTACCCTCGAAAACTAAAACTTTTGACATAGGAAAAGAGCCTTTAATCACATTCGTTACCATTTGCAATTATAAAATAGTCTAATATCTTCATTTTTTCATCATACGTAGCTATTACCCTCGAAAACTAAAACTTTTGACATAGGAAAAGAGCCTTTAATCACATTCGTTACCATTTGCAATTATAAAATAGTCTAATATCTTCATTTTTTCAACATACGTAGCTATTACCCTCGAAAACTAAAACTTTTGACATAGGAAAAGAGCCTTTAATCACATTCGTTACCATTTGCAATTATAAAATAGTCTAATATCTTCATTGTTTCATCATACGCAGCTATTACCCTCGAAAACTAAAACTTTTGACATAGGAAAAGAGCATTTAATCACATTCTTTACCATTTGCAATCATAAAATAGTCTAATATCTTCATTTTTTCAACATACGTAGCTTTTACCCTCGAAAACTAAAACTTTTGAAATAGGAAAAGAGCCTTTAAGCACTTTCTTTACCATTTGCAATCATAAAATAGTCTAATATCTTCATTTTTTCAACATACGTAGCTATTACCCTCGAAAACTAAAACTTTTGACATAGGAAAAGAGCCTTTAAACACATTCTTTACCATGTGCAATCATAAAATAGTCTAATATCTTCATTTTTCCAACATACGTAGCTATTACCCTCGAAAACTAAAACTTTTGCCATAGGAAAAGAGCCTTTAAGCACTTTCTTTACCATGTGCAATCATACAATAGTCTAATATCTTCATTTTTCCAAAATACGTAACTATTACCCTCGAAAACTAAAACTTTTGACATAAGAAAAGAGCCTTTAATCACATTCTTTACCATGTGCAATCATAAAATAGTCTAATATCTTCATTTTTCCAACATACGTAGCTATTACCCTCGAAAACTTAAACTTTTGAAATAGGAAAAGAGCCTTTAATCACATTCTTTACCATGTGCAATCATAAAATAGTCTAATATCTTCATTTTTTCAACATACGTAGCTATTACCCTCGAAAACTAAAACTTTTGACATAGGAAAAGAGCCTTTAATCTCATTCTTTACCATGTGCAATCATAAAATAGTCTAATATCTTCATTTTTCCAACATACGTAGCTTTTACCCTCGAAAACTAAAACTTTTGCCATAGGAAAAGAGCCTTTAAGCATATTCTTTACCATGTGCAATCATAAAATAGTCTAATATCTTCATTTTTCCAACATACGTAGCTATTACCCTCGAAAACTAAAACTTTTGAAATAGGAAAAGAGCCTTTAATCACATTCTTTACCATTTGCAATCATAAAATAGTCTAATATCTTCATTTTTTCAACATACGTAGCTATTACCCTCGAAAACTAAAACTTTTGAAATAGGAAAAGAGCCTTTAAGCACTTTCTTTACCATGTGCAATCATAAAATAGTCTAATATCTTCATTTTTCCAACATAAGTAGCTATTACCCTCGAAAACTAAAACTTTTGACATAGGAAAAGAGCCTTTAATCACATTCTTTACCATGTGCAATCATAAAATAGTCTAATATCTTCATTTTTCCAACATACGTAGCTATTACCCTCGAAAACGAAAACTTTTGAAATAGGAAAAGAGCCTTTTATCACATTCTTTACCATTTTCAATCATAAAATAGTCTAATATCTTCATTTCTTCAACATACGTAGCTATTACCCTCGAAAACTAAAACTTTTGAAATAGGAAAAGAGCCTTTAAGCACTTTCTTTACCATGTGCAATCATAAAATAGTCTAATATCTTCATTTTTTCAACATACGTAGCTATTACCCTCGAAAACGAAAACTTTTGAAATAGGAAAAGAGCCTTTAATCACATTCTTTACCATTTGCAATCATAAAATAGTCTAATATCTTCATTTTTTCAACATACGTAGCTATTACCCTCGAAAACTAAAACTTTTGAAATAGGAAAAGAGCCTTTAAGCACTTTCTTTACCATGTGCAATCATAAAATAGTCTAATATCTTCATTTTTTCAACATACGTAGCTATTACCCTCGAAAACTAAAACTTTTGACATAGTAAAAGAGCCTTTGATCACATTCGTTACCATTTTTTCAACATACGTAGCTATTACCCTCGAAAACTAAATCTTTTGACATAGGAAAAGAGCCTTTAATCACATTCGTTACCATTTGCAATTATAAAATAGTCTAATATCTTCATTTTTTCACATTCGTTACCATTTGCAATTATAAAATAGTCTAATATCTTCATTTTTTCAACATACGTAGCTATTACTCTCGAAAACTAAAAATTTTGACATGGGAAAAGAGCCTTTAATCACATTCGTTACCATTTGCAATCATTCGTTACCATTTGCAATTATAAAATAGTCTAATATCTTCATTTTTTCACATTCGTTACCATTTGCAATTATAAAATAGTCACATTCGTTTGTGACCATTTGCAATTATAAAATAATCTAATATCTTCATTTTTTCAACATACGTAGCTATTACCCTCGAAAACTAAAACTTTTGACATAGGAAAAGAGCCTTTAATCACATTCGTTACCATTTGCAATTATAAAATAGTCTAATATCTTCATTTTTTCATCATACGTAGCTATTACCCTCGAAAACTAAAACTTTTGACATAGGAAAAGAGCCTTTAATCACATTCTTTACCATTTGCAATCAGAAAATATTCAATATCTTCATTTTTTCAACATACGTAGCTATTACCCTCGAAAACTAAAACTTTTGAAATAGGAAAAGAGCCTTTAAGCACTTTCTTTACCATTTGCAATCATAAAATAGTCTAATATCTTCATTTTTTCAACATACGTAGCTATTACCCTCGAAAACTAAAACTTTTGACATAGGAAAAGAGCCTTTGATCACATTCGTTACCATTTGCAATTATAAAATAGTCTAATATCTTCATTTTTTCAACATACGTAGCTATTACTCTCGAAAACTAAAAATTTTGACATGGAAAAAGAGCCTTTAATCACATTCGTTACCATTTGCAATTATAAAATAGTCTAATATCTTCATTTTTTCATCATACGTAGCTATTACCCTCGAAAACTAAAACTTTTGACATAGGAAAAGAGCCTTTAATCACATTCTTTTCCATGTGCAATCATAAAATAGTCAAATATTTTCATTTTTTCAACATACGTAGCTATTACCCTCGAAAACTAAAACTTTTGAAATAGGAAAAGAGCCTTTAAGCACTTTCTTTACCATGTGCAATCATAAAATAGTCTAATATCTTCATTTTTTCAACATACGTAGCTATTACCCTCGAAAACTAAAACTTTTGACATAGGAAAAGAGCCCTTAATCACATTCGTTACCATTTGCAATTATAAAATAGTCTAATATCTTCATTTTTTCAACATACGTAGCTATTACCCTCGAAAACTAAAACTTTTGACATAGGAAAAGAGCCTTTAATCACATTCGTTACCATTTGCAATTATAAAATAGTCTAATATCTTCATTTTTTCATCATACGTAGCTATTACCCTCGAAAACTAAAACTTTTGACATAGGAAAAGAGCCTTTAATCACATTCGTTACCATTTGCAATTATAAAATAGTCTAATATCTTCATTTTTTCAACATACGTAGCTATTACCCTCGAAAACTAAAACTTTTGACATAGGAAAAGAGCCTTTAATCACATTCGTTACCATTTGCAATTATAAAATAGTCTAATATCTTCATTGTTTCATCATACGCAGCTATTACCCTCGAAAACTAAAACTTTTGACATAGGAAAAGAGCATTTAATCACATTCTTTACCATTTGCAATCATAAAATAGTCTAATATCTTCATTTTTTCAACATACGTAGCTTTTACCCTCGAAAACTAAAACTTTTGAAATAGGAAAAGAGCCTTTAAGCACTTTCTTTACCATTTGCAATCATAAAATAGTCTAATATCTTCATTTTTTCAACATACGTAGCTATTACCCTCGAAAACTAAAACTTTTGACATAGGAAAAGAGCCTTTAAACACATTCTTTACCATGTGCAATCATAAAATAGTCTAATATCTTCATTTTTCCAACATACGTAGCTATTACCCTCGAAAACTAAAACTTTTGCCATAGGAAAAGAGCCTTTAAGCACTTTCTTTACCATGTGCAATCATACAATAGTCTAATATCTTCATTTTTCCAAAATACGTAACTATTACCCTCGAAAACTAAAACTTTTGACATAAGAAAAGAGCCTTTAATCACATTCTTTACCATGTGCAATCATAAAATAGTCTAATATCTTCATTTTTCCAACATACGTAGCTATTACCCTCGAAAACTTAAACTTTTGAAATAGGAAAAGAGCCTTTAATCACATTCTTTACCATGTGCAATCATAAAATAGTCTAATATCTTCATTTTTTCAACATACGTAGCTATTACCCTCGAAAACTAAAACTTTTGAAATAGGAAAAGAGCCTTTAAGCACTTTCTTTACCATGTGCAATCATAAAATAGTCTAATATCTTCATTTTTTCAACATACGTAGCTATTACCCTCGAAAACTAAAACTTTTGACATAGGAAAAGAGCCTTTGATCACATTCGTTACCATTTGCAATTATAAAATAGTCTAATATCTTCATTTTTTCAACATACGTAGCTATTACTCTCGAAAACTAAAAATTTTGACATGGGAAAAGAGCCTTTAATCACATTCGTTACCATTTGCAATTATAAAATAGTCTAATATCTTCATTTTTTCATCATACGTAGCTATTACCCTCGAAAACTAAAACTTTTGACATAGGAAAAGAGCCTTTAATCACATTCTTTTCCATGTGCAATCATAAAATAGTCAAATATTTTCATTTTTTCAACATACGTAGCTATTACCCTCGAAAACTAAAACTTTTGAAATAGGAAAAGAGCCTTTAAGCACTTTCTTTACCATGTGCAATCATAAAATAGTCTAATATCTTCATTTTTTCAACATACGTAGCTATTACCCTCGAAAACTAAAACTTTTGACATATGAAAAGAGCCCTTAATCACATTCGTTACCATTTGCAATTATAAAATAGTCTAATATCTTCATTTTTTCAACATACGTAGCTATTACCCTCGAAAACTAAAACTTTTGACATAGGAAAAGAGCCTTTAATCACATTCGTTACCATTTGCAATTATAAAATAGTCTAATATCTTCATTTTTTTCATCATACGTAGCTATTACCCTCGAAAACTAAAACTTTTGACATAGGAAAAGAGCCTTTAATCACATTCGTTACCATTTGCAATTATAAAATAGTCTAATATCTTCATTTTCTCAACATACGTAGCTATTACCCTCGAAAACTAAAACTTTTGACATAGGAAAAGAGCCTTTAATCACATTCGTTACCATTTGCAATTATAAAATAGTCTAATATCTTCATTGTTTCATCATACGCAGCTATTACCCTCGAAAACTAAAACTTTTGACATAGGAAAAGAGCATTTAATCACATTCTTTACCATTTGCAATCATAAAATAGTCTAATATCTTCATTTTTTCAACATACGTAGCTTTTACCCTCGAAAACTAAAACTTTTGAAATAGGAAAAGAGCCTTTAAGCACTTTCTTTACCATTTGCAATCATAAAATAGTCTAATATCTTCATTTTTTCAACATACGTAGCTATTACCCTCGAAAACTAAAACTTTTGACATAGGAAAAGAGCCTTTAAAACACATTCTTTACCATGTGCAATCATAAAATAGTCTAATATCTTCATTTTTCCAACATACGTAGCTATTACCCTCGAAAACTAAAACTTTTGCCATAGGAAAAGAGCCTTTAAGCACTTTCTTTACCATGTGCAATCATACAATAGTCTAATATCTTCATTTTTCCAAAATACGTAACTATTACCCTCGAAAACTAAAACTTTTGACATAAGAAAAGAGCCTTTAATCACATTCTTTACCATGTGCAATCATAAAATAGTCTAATATCTTCATTTTTCCAACATACGTAGCTATTACCCTCGAAAACTTAAACTTTTGAAATAGGAAAAGAGCCTTTAATCACATTCTTTACCATGTGCAATCATAAAATAGTCTAATATCTTCATTTTTTCAACATACGTAGCTATTACCCTCGAAAACTAAAACTTTTGACATAGGAAAAGAGCCTTTAATCTCATTCTTTACCATGTGCAATCATAAAATAGTCTAATATCTTCATTTTTCCAACATACGTAGCTTTTACCCTCGAAAACTAAAACTTTTGCCATAGGAAAAGAGCCTTTAAGCATATTCTTTACCATGTGCAATCATAAAATAGTCTAATATCTTCATTTTTCCAACATACGTAGCTATTACCCTCGAAAACTAAAACTTTTGAAATAGGAAAAGAGCCTTTAATCACATTCTTTACCATTTGCAATCATAAAATAGTCTAATATCTTCATTTTTTCAACATACGTAGCTATTACCCTCGAAAACTAAAACTTTTGAAATAGGAAAAGAGCCTTTAAGCACTTTCTTTACCATGTGCAATCATAAAATAGTCTAATATCTTCATTTTTCCAACATAAGTAGCTATTACCCTCGAAAACTAAAACTTTTGACATAGGAAAAGAGCCTTTAATCACATTCTTTACCATGTGCAATCATAAAATAGTCTAATATCTTCATTTTTTCCAACATACGTAGCTATTACCCTCGAAAACGAAAACTTTTGAAATAGGAAAAGAGCCTTTTATCACATTCTTTACCATTTGCAATCATAAAATAGTCTAATATCTTCATTTCTTCAACATACGTAGCTATTACCCTCGAAAACTAAAACTTTTGAAATAGGAAAAGAGCCTTTAAGCACTTTCTTTACCATGTGCAATCATAAAATAGTCTAATATCTTCATTTTTTTCAACATACGTAGCTATTACCCTCGAAAACGAAAACTTTTGAAATAGGAAAAGAGCCTTTAATCACATTCTTTACCATTTGCAATCATAAAATAGTCTAATATCTTCATTTTTTCAACATACGTAGCTATTACCCTCGAAAACTAAAACTTTTGAAATAGGAAAAGAGCCTTTAAGCACTTTCTTTACCATGTGCAATCATAAAATAGTCTAATATCTTCATTTTTTCAACATACGTAGCTATTACCCTCGAAAACTAAAACTTTTGACATAGGAAAAGAGCCTTTGATCACATTCGTTACCATTTTTTTCAACATACGTAGCTATTACCCTCGAAAACTAAATCTTTTGACATAGGAAAAGAGCCTTTAATCACATTCGTTACCATTTGCAATTATAAAATAGTCTAATATCTTCATTTTTTCACATTCGTTACCATTTGCAATTATAAAATAGTCTAATATCTTCATTTTTTCAACATACGTAGCTATTACTCTCGAAAACTAAAAATTTTGACATGGGAAAAGAGCCTTTAATCACATTCGTTACCATTTGCAATCATTCGTTACCATTTGCAATTATAAAATAGTCTAATATCTTCATTTTTTCACATTCGTTACCATTTGCAATTATAAAATAGTCACATTCGTTTGTGACCATTTGCAATTATAAAATAATCTAATATCTTCATTTTTTCAACATACGTAGCTATTACCCTCGAAAACTAAAACTTTTGACATAGGAAAAGAGCCTTTAATCACATTCGTTACCATTTGCAATTATAAAATAGTCTAATATCTTCATTTTTTCATCATACGTAGCTATTACCCTCGAAAACTAAAACTTTTGACATAGGAAAAGAGCCTTTAATCACATTCTTTACCATTTGCAATCAGAAAATATTCAATATCTTCATTTTTTCAACATACGTAGCTATTACCCTCGAAAACTAAAACTTTTGAAATAGGAAAAGAGCCTTTAAGCACTTTCTTTACCATTTGCAATCATAAAATAGTCTAATATCTTCATTTTTTCAACATACGTAGCTATTACCCTCGAAAACTAAAACTTTTGACATAGGAAAAGAGCCTTTGATCACATTCGTTACCATTTGCAATTATAAAATAGTCTAATATCTTCATTTTTTCAACATACGTAGCTATTACTCTCGAAAACTAAAAATTTTGACATGGGAAAAGAGCCTTTAATCACATTCGTTACCATTTGCAATTATAAAATAGTCTAATATCTTCATTTTTTCATCATACGTAGCTATTACCCTCGAAAACTAAAACTTTTGACATAGGAAAAGAGCCTTTAATCACATTCTTTTCCATGTGCAATCATAAAATAGTCAAATATTTTCATTTTTTCAACATACGTAGCTATTACCCTCGAAAACTAAAACTTTTGAAATAGGAAAAGAGCCTTTAAGCACTTTCTTTACCATGTGCAATCATAAAATAGTCTAATATCTTCATTTTTTCAACATACGTAGCTATTACCCTCGAAAACTAAAACTTTTGACATAGGAAAAGAGCCCTTAATCACATTCGTTACCATTTGCAATTATAAAATAGTCTAATATCTTCATTTTTTCAACATACGTAGCTATTACCCTCGAAAACTAAAACTTTTGACATAGGAAAAGAGCCTTTAATCACATTCGTTACCATTTGCAATTATAAAATAGTCTAATATCTTCATTTTTTCATCATACGTAGCTATTACCCTCGAAAACTAAAACTTTTGACATAGGAAAAGAGCCTTTAATCACATTCGTTACCATTTGCAATTATAAAATAGTCTAATATCTTCATTTTTTCAACATACGTAGCTATTACCCTCGAAAACTAAAACTTTTGACATAGGAAAAGAGCCTTTAATCACATTCGTTACCATTTGCAATTATAAAATAGTCTAATATCTTCATTGTTTCATCATACGCAGCTATTACCCTCGAAAACTAAAACTTTTGACATAGGAAAAGAGCATTTAATCACATTCTTTACCATTTGCAATCATAAAATAGTCTAATATCTTCATTTTTTCAACATACGTAGCTTTTACCCTCGAAAACTAAAACTTTTGAAATAGGAAAAGAGCCTTTAAGCACTTTCTTTACCATTTGCAATCATAAAATAGTCTAATATCTTCATTTTTTCAACATACGTAGCTATTACCCTCGAAAACTAAAACTTTTGACATAGGAAAAGAGCCTTTAAACACATTCTTTACCATGTGCAATCATAAAATAGTCTAATATCTTCATTTTTCCAACATACGTAGCTATTACCCTCGAAAACTAAAACTTTTGCCATAGGAAAAGAGCCTTTAAGCACTTTCTTTACCATGTGCAATCATACAATAGTCTAATATCTTCATTTTTTCCAAAATACGTAACTATTACCCTCGAAAACTAAAACTTTTGACATAAGAAAAGAGCCTTTAATCACATTCTTTACCATGTGCAATCATAAAATAGTCTAATATCTTCATTTTTCCAACATACGTAGCTATTACCCTCGAAAACTTAAACTTTTGAAATAGGAAAAGAGCCTTTAATCACATTCTTTACCATGTGCAATCATAAAATAGTCTAATATCTTCATTTTTTCAACATACGTAGCTATTACCCTCGAAAACTAAAACTTTTGACATAGGAAAAGAGCCTTTAATCACATTCGTTACCATTTGCAATTATAAAATAGTCTAATATCTTCATTTTTTCATCATACGTAGCTATTACCCTCGAAAACTAAAACTTTTGACATAGGAAAAGAGCCTTTAATCACATTCGTTACCATTTGCAATTATAAAATAGTCTAATATCTTCATTTTTTCAACATACGTAGCTATTACCCTCGAAAACTAAAACTTTTGACATAGGAAAAGAGCCTTTAATCACATTCGTTACCATTTGCAATTATAAAATAGTCTAATATCTTCATTGTTTCATCATACGCAGCTATTACCCTCGAAAACTAAAACTTTTGACATAGGAAAAGAGCATTTAATCACATTCTTTACCATTTGCAATCATAAAATAGTCTAATATCTTCATTTTTTCAACATACGTAGCTTTTACCCTCGAAAACTAAAACTTTTGAAATAGGAAAAGAGCCTTTAAGCACTTTCTTTACCATTTGCAATCATAAAATAGTCTAATATCTTCATTTTTTCAACATACGTAGCTATTACCCTCGAAAACTAAAACTTTTGACATAGGAAAAGAGCCTTTAAACACATTCTTTACCATGTGCAATCATAAAATAGTCTAATATCTTCATTTTTCCAACATACGTAGCTATTACCCTCGAAAACTAAAACTTTTGCCATAGGAAAAGAGCCTTTAAGCACTTTCTTTACCATGTGCAATCATACAATAGTCTAATATCTTCATTTTTCCAAAATACGTAACTATTACCCTCGAAAACTAAAACTTTTGACATAAGAAAAGAGCCTTTAATCACATTCTTTACCATGTGCAATCATAAAATAGTCTAATATCTTCATTTTTCCAACATACGTAGCTATTACCCTCGAAAACTTAAACTTTTGAAATAGGAAAAGAGCCTTTAATCACATTCTTTACCATGTGCAATCATAAAATAGTCTAATATCTTCATTTTTTCAACATACGTAGCTATTACCCTCGAAAACTAAAACTTTTGACATAGGAAAAGAGCCTTTAATCTCATTCTTTACCATGTGCAATCATAAAATAGTCTAATATCTTCATTTTTCCAACATACGTAGCTTTTACCCTCGAAAACTAAAACTTTTGCCATAGGAAAAGAGCCTTTAAGCATATTCTTTACCATGTGCAATCATAAAATAGTCTAATATCTTCATTTTTCCAACATACGTAGCTATTACCCTCGAAAACTAAAACTTTTGAAATAGGAAAAGAGCCTTTAATCACATTCTTTACCATTTGCAATCATAAAATAGTCTAATATCTTCATTTTTTCAACATACGTAGCTATTACCCTCGAAAACTAAAACTTTTGAAATAGGAAAAGAGCCTTTAAGCACTTTCTTTACCATGTGCAATCATAAAATAGTCTAATATCTTCATTTTTCCAACATAAGTAGCTATTACCCTCGAAAACTAAAACTTTTGACATAGGAAAAGAGCCTTTAATCACATTCTTTACCATGTGCAATCATAAAATAGTCTAATATCTTCATTTTTCCAACATACGTAGCTATTACCCTCGAAAACGAAAACTTTTGAAATAGGAAAAGAGCCTTTTATCACATTCTTTACCATTTGCAATCATAAAATAGTCTAATATCTTCATTTCTTCAACATACGTAGCTATTACCCTCGAAAACTAAAACTTTTGAAATAGGAAAAGAGCCTTTAAGCACTTTCTTTACCATGTGCAATCATAAAATAGTCTAATATCTTCATTTTTTCAACATACGTAGCTATTACCCTCGAAAACGAAAACTTTTGAAATAGGAAAAGAGCCTTTAATCACATTCTTTACCATTTGCAATCATAAAATAGTCTAATATCTTCATTTTTTCAACATACGTAGCTATTACCCTCGAAAACTAAAACTTTTGAAATAGGAAAAGAGCCTTTAAGCACTTTCTTTACCATGTGCAATCATAAAATAGTCTAATATCTTCATTTTTTCAACATACGTAGCTATTACCCTCGAAAACTAAAACTTTTGACATAGGAAAAGAGCCTTTAATCACATTCGTTACCATTTGCAATTATAAAATAGTCTAATATCTTCATTGTTTCATCATACGCAGCTATTACCCTCGAAAACTAAAACTTTTGACATAGGAAAAGAGCATTTAATCACATTCTTTACCATTTGCAATCATAAAATAGTCTAATATCTTCATTTTTTCAACATACGTAGCTTTTACCCTCGAAAACTAAAACTTTTGAAATAGGAAAAGAGCCTTTAAGCACTTTCTTTACCATTTGCAATCATAAAATAGTCTAATATCTTCATTTTTTCAACATACGTAGCTATTACCCTCGAAAACTAAAACTTTTGACATAGGAAAAGAGCCTTTAAACACATTCTTTACCATGTGCAATCATACAATAGTCTAATATCTTCATTTTTCCAAAATACGTAACTATTACCCTCGAAAACTAAAACTTTTGACATAAGAAAAGAGCCTTTAATCACATTCTTTACCATGTGCAATCATAAAATAGTCTAATATCTTCATTTTTCCAACATACGTAGCTATTACCCTCGAAAACTTAAACTTTTGAAATAGGAAAAGAGCCTTTAATCACATTCTTTACCATGTGCAATCATAAAATAGTCTAATATCTTCATTTTTTCAACATACGTAGCTATTACCCTCGAAAACTAAAACTTTTGACATAGGAAAAGAGCCTTTAATCACATTCGTTACCATTTGCAATTATAAAATAGTCTAATATCTTCATTTTTTCATCATACGTAGCTATTACCCTCGAAAACTAAAACTTTTGACATAGGAAAAGAGCCTTTAATCACATTCGTTACCATTTGCAATTATAAAATAGTCTAATATCTTCATTTTTTCAACATACGTAGCTATTACCCTCGAAAACTAAAACTTTTGACATAGGAAAAGAGCCTTTAATCACATTCGTTACCATTTGCAATTATAAAATAGTCTAATATCTTCATTGTTTCATCATACGCAGCTATTACCCTCGAAAACTAAAACTTTTGACATAGGAAAAGAGCATTTAATCACATTCTTTACCATTTGCAATCATAAAATAGTCTAATATCTTCATTTTTTCAACATACGTAGCTTTTACCCTCGAAAACTAAAACTTTTGAAATAGGAAAAGAGCCTTTAAGCACTTTCTTTACCATTTGCAATCATAAAATAGTCTAATATCTTCATTTTTTCAACATACGTAGCTATTACCCTCGAAAACTAAAACTTTTGACATAGGAAAAGAGCCTTTAAACACATTCTTTACCATGTGCAATCATAAAATAGTCTAATATCTTCATTTTTCCAACATACGTAGCTATTACCCTCGAAAACTAAAACTTTTGCCATAGGAAAAGAGCCTTTAAGCACTTTCTTTACCATGTGCAATCATACAATAGTCTAATATCTTCATTTTTCCAAAATACGTAACTATTACCCTCGAAAACTAAAACTTTTGACATAAGAAAAGAGCCTTTAATCACATTCTTTACCATGTGCAATCATAAAATAGTCTAATATCTTCATTTTTCCAACATACGTAGCTATTACCCTCGAAAACTTAAACTTTTGAAATAGGAAAAGAGCCTTTAATCACATTCTTTACCATGTGCAATCATAAAATAGTCTAATATCTTCATTTTTTCAACATACGTAGCTATTACCCTCGAAAACTAAAACTTTTGACATAGGAAAAGAGCCTTTAATCTCATTCTTTACCATGTGCAATCATAAAATAGTCTAATATCTTCATTTTTCCAACATACGTAGCTTTTACCCTCGAAAACTAAAACTTTTGCCATAGGAAAAGAGCCTTTAAGCATATTCTTTACCATGTGCAATCATAAAATAGTCTAATATCTTCATTTTTCCAACATACGTAGCTATTACCCTCGAAAACTAAAACTTTTGAAATAGGAAAAGAGCCTTTAATCACATTCTTTACCATTTGCAATCATAAAATAGTCTAATATCTTCATTTTTTCAACATACGTAGCTATTACCCTCGAAAACTAAAACTTTTGAAATAGGAAAAGAGCCTTTAAGCACTTTCTTTACCATGTGCAATCATAAAATAGTCTAATATCTTCATTTTTCCAACATAAGTAGCTATTACCCTCGAAAACTAAAACTTTTGACATAGGAAAAGAGCCTTTAATCACATTCTTTACCATGTGCAATCATAAAATAGTCTAATATCTTCATTTTTCCAACATACGTAGCTATTACCCTCGAAAACGAAAACTTTTGAAATAGGAAAAGAGCCTTTTATCACATTCTTTACCATTTTCAATCATAAAATAGTCTAATATCTTCATTTCTTCAACATACGTAGCTATTACCCTCGAAAACTAAAACTTTTGAAATAGGAAAAGAGCCTTTAAGCACTTTCTTTACCATGTGCAATCATAAAATAGTCTAATATCTTCATTTTTTTCAACATACGTAGCTATTACCCTCGAAAACGAAAACTTTTGAAATAGGAAAAGAGCCTTTAATCACATTCTTTACCATTTGCAATCATAAAATAGTCTAATATCTTCATTTTTTCAACATACGTAGCTATTACCCTCGAAAACTAAAACTTTTGAAATAGGAAAAGAGCCTTTAAGCACTTTCTTTACCATGTGCAATCATAAAATAGTCTAATATCTTCATTTTTTCAACATACGTAGCTATTACCCTCGAAAACTAAAACTTTTGACATAGGAAAAGAGCCTTTGATCACATTCGTTACCATTTTTTCAACATACGTAGCTATTACCCTCGAAAACTAAATCTTTTGACATAGGAAAAGAGCCTTTAATCACATTCGTTACCATTTGCAATTATAAAATAGTCTAATATCTTCATTTTTTCACATTCGTTACCATTTGCAATTATAAAATAGTCTAATATCTTCATTTTTTCAACATACGTAGCTATTACTCTCGAAAACTAAAAATTTTGACATGGGAAAAGAGCCTTTAATCACATTCGTTACCATTTGCAATCATTCGTTACCATTTGCAATTATAAAATAGTCTAATATCTTCATTTTTTCACATTCGTTACCATTTGCAATTATAAAATAGTCACATTCGTTTGTGACCATTTGCAATTATAAAATAATCTAATATCTTCATTTTTTCAACATACGTAGCTATTACCCTCGAAAACTAAAACTTTTGACATAGGAAAAGAGCCTTTAATCACATTCGTTACCATTTGCAATTATAAAATAGTCTAATATCTTCATTTTTTCATCATACGTAGCTATTACCCTCGAAAACTAAAACTTTTGACATAGGAAAAGAGCCTTTAATCACATTCTTTACCATTTGCAATCAGAAAATATTCAATATCTTCATTTTTTCAACATACGTAGCTATTACCCTCGAAAACTAAAACTTTTGAAATAGGAAAAGAGCCTTTAAGCACTTTCTTTACCATTTGCAATCATAAAATAGTCTAATATCTTCATTTTTTCAACATACGTAGCTATTACCCTCGAAAACTAAAACTTTTGACATAGGAAAAGAGCCTTTGATCACATTCGTTACCATTTGCAATTATAAAATAGTCTAATATCTTCATTTTTTCAACATACGTAGCTATTACTCTCGAAAACTAAAAATTTTGACATGGAAAAAGAGCCTTTAATCACATTCGTTACCATTTGCAATTATAAAATAGTCTAATATCTTCATTTTTTCATCATACGTAGCTATTACCCTCGAAAACTAAAACTTTTGACATAGGAAAAGAGCCTTTAATCACATTCTTTTCCATGTGCAATCATAAAATAGTCAAATATTTTCATTTTTTCAACATACGTAGCTATTACCCTCGAAAACTAAAACTTTTGAAATAGGAAAAGAGCCTTTAAGCACTTTCTTTACCATGTGCAATCATAAAATAGTCTAATATCTTCATTTTTTCAACATACGTAGCTATTACCCTCGAAAACTAAAACTTTTGACATAGGAAAAGAGCCCTTAATCACATTCGTTACCATTTGCAATTATAAAATAGTCTAATATCTTCATTTTTTCAACATACGTAGCTATTACCCTCGAAAACTAAAACTTTTGACATAGGAAAAGAGCCTTTAATCACATTCGTTACCATTTGCAATTATAAAATAGTCTAATATCTTCATTTTTTCATCATACGTAGCTATTACCCTCGAAAACTAAAACTTTTGACATAGGAAAAGAGCCTTTAATCACATTCGTTACCATTTGCAATTATAAAATAGTCTAATATCTTCATTTTTTCAACATACGTAGCTATTACCCTCGAAAACTAAAACTTTTGACATAGGAAAAGAGCCTTTAATCACATTCGTTACCATTTGCAATTATAAAATAGTCTAATATCTTCATTGTTTCATCATACGCAGCTATTACCCTCGAAAACTAAAACTTTTGACATAGGAAAAGAGCATTTAATCACATTCTTTACCATTTGCAATCATAAAATAGTCTAATATCTTCATTTTTTCAACATACGTAGCTTTTACCCTCGAAAACTAAAACTTTTGAAATAGGAAAAGAGCCTTTAAGCACTTTCTTTACCATTTGCAATCATAAAATAGTCTAATATCTTCATTTTTTCAACATACGTAGCTATTACCCTCGAAAACTAAAACTTTTGACATAGGAAAAGAGCCTTTAAACACATTCTTTACCATGTGCAATCATAAAATAGTCTAATATCTTCATTTTTCCAACATACGTAGCTATTACCCTCGAAAACTAAAACTTTTGCCATAGGAAAAGAGCCTTTAAGCACTTTCTTTACCATGTGCAATCATACAATAGTCTAATATCTTCATTTTTCCAAAATACGTAACTATTACCCTCGAAAACTAAAACTTTTGACATAAGAAAAGAGCCTTTAATCACATTCTTTACCATGTGCAATCATAAAATAGTCTAATATCTTCATTTTTCCAACATACGTAGCTATTACCCTCGAAAACTTAAACTTTTGAAATAGGAAAAGAGCCTTTAATCACATTCTTTACCATGTGCAATCATAAAATAGTCTAATATCTTCATTTTTTCAACATACGTAGCTATTACCCTCGAAAACTAAAACTTTTGAAATAGGAAAAGAGCCTTTAAATCTCATTCTTTACCATGTGCAATCATAAAATAGTCTAATATCTTCATTTTTTCAACATACGTAGCTATTACCCTCGAAAACTAAAACTTTTGACATAGGAAAAGAGCCTTTAACATATTCTTTACCATGTGCAATCATAAAATAGTCTAATATCTTCATTTTTCCAACATACGTAGCTATTACCTCGAAAACTAAAACTTTTGAATAGGAAAAGAGCCTTTAATCACATTCTTTACCATTTGCAATCATAAAATAGTCTAATATCTTCATTTTTTCAACATACGTAGCTATTACCCTCGAAAACTAAAACTTTTGAAATAGGAAAAGAGCCTTTAATCACATTCTTTACCATGTGCAATCATAAAATAGTCTAATATCTTCATTTTTTCAACATACGTAGCTATTACCCTCGAAAACTAAAACTTTTGAAATAGGAAAAGAGCCTTTAAGCACTTTCTTTACCATGTGCAATCATAAAATAGTCTAATATCTTCATTTTTTCCAACATACGTAGCTATTACCCTCGAAAACTAAAACTTTTGACAATAGGAAAAGAGCCTTAATCACATTCTTTACCATTTGCAATCATAAAATAGTCTAATATCTTCATTTTTTCAACATACGTAGCTATTACCCTCGAAAACTAAAACTTTTGAAATAGGAAAAGAGCCTTTAATCACTTCTTTACCATTTGCAATCATAAAATAGTCTAATATCTTCATTTTTTCAACATACGTAGCTATTACCCTCGAAAACTAAAACTTTTGAAATAGGAAAAGAGCCTTTAATCACATTCTTTACCATTTGCAATCATAAAATAGTCTAATATCTTCATTTTTTCAACATACGTAGCTATTACCCTCGAAAACTAAAACTTTTGAAATAGGAAAAGAGCCTTTAATCACATTCTTTACCATTTGCAATCATAAAATAGTCTAATATCTTCATTTTTTCAACATACGTAGCTATTACC
>NW_027064191.1:0-27590 GCF_032884065.1 Artemia franciscana
GGATATGTATTCGGTTGGAAAGGACAGGTTGACTTAGCGATAGGCTCGAGTGCTTTCTTGTATGCGAGTAATGTCTAAATAATGATTAATATCGCACAGCCTAACCATCTTCCACTTGAAAATAATTTATAAATATCAACATGGGATATTTACGCAGCTTAGTTCTACAATAGCTAAAAACATAAAATTTACAAATATGTAGATATTTAGAATTACTACACTTGCATCTGTTGTCTAAAAAACTAAGGCACACAGCAAGTTGATTACTCTTAAAATCATTGAGTTTATTTTTTTGAATAATTGCTTGCATTCGTAGATAATTTCTGTTTGCAAGTTCGACTTCATTGTTAACTTTTACATATGTGTCACTGACTTTCAAGAATCAATTATCATCAGTTGAAACGAATTTAATAGGATTAGTTTGGGTAGCCTTTTCAATACTTTGAGAAACAACTAAAGAAGGAGTTCACTAGCAATGCCTTGATTACATTTGGTGACGTTTTCTAGTTTTAGGGGTTTGACAGTAGTTTTTACACTACGTGAAGAATTTTGTAATGGCTATCTGGAGCAGAAATATCAGCTAAAAAAGTAACTCTAAAAAAAAAAAGTAAAAAAGTTAGCTGAAAAGCAACTTTTAACTTTTCAATTTCATTGTTGAAAAGATCACTTTTCTGGCTCTCGTAAAGATCAGACAAGCTATCAAACAGTTCGTGGTAACGAACTGTAGTAAGGACCGACCCGGCTTAATAGTAACTGAAACTCTAAAAAATGGAATTTTTTCCATTGATCTTGATTGTTTCGTCAAGATCAGTTATACCCATCAAAAGTTACGAGCCTCAGAAAATTTGCCTCTTTTTAGAAAATAGGCAGAAACACCCCCTAAAAGTCATACAATCTTAACAAAAATCACACCATCAGATTCAGCGTATCAGAGAACCTTGTTGTAGAAGTTTCTAGCTCCTCTCTACAAAAATGTGGAATTTCGCATTTTTTGCCAGAAGACAGATCACGGATGAGCTTTTATTTGTTTTTTTTTTTTTTTTTTTCTCCAGTGGTGATCGTATCGACTGAGTGGTCCTAGAATGGCGTGAGAGGGCTTATTCTAACGGAAAATTAAAAGTTCTAGTGCTCTTTTTAAGTAACCAAAAAATTGGAGGGCACCTAGGCCACCTCTCACGCTCATTTCTTCCCAAAAGTCACCGGATCGAAATTCTGAGATAGCCATTTTATTCACCATACCGAAAAACCTAATAACTATGTCTTTAGGGACGACTTACTCCACTGCAGTCCCCGTGGGAGGGGCTGCAAGTTACAAACTTTGACCTGTGTTTACATGTAGTAATGGTTACTGGGAAGTGTACAGACGTTTTCAGGGGGATGTTTTTGGTTTAGGGGGGAGAGTTGAGAGAGGGGGTTACGTTGGAGGATATTTCCATGGAGAAACTTCTCATGGGGGAAGAAAATTTCAATGAAGGGGGCGCAGGATTTTCTAATATTATTTAAAAAACAACGAAAAAATAAATATAAAAAGTTTTTTCTACTGAAAGTAAGGAGCAGCATTAAAACTTAAAACGAACAAAAATTATTACGTATATGAGGGGTTTACCTCCTCGTTATACCTCACTCTTTACGCTAAAGTATTTTTAGTAAATTCAGCTATTTATTCTACCGCTTTTGTGATTCCGAGGTCATTCTTAAGGAATGTGGACAAAATTTAAGCTTTCGTGTAAAGAGCGAGGTATCGAGGAGGGCTGAAGCCCCTCATGTACGCAATAAAAACATACAAATATAGAAGCTCGTTACGTAAGTTAATTCGTAAGTTACGCATATTTTTTACCAATGAAAAAGTTTGTTAAAAATTAAAAGTTCGAGTTGTTTTTTAAGTAATCAAAAATTGGAGGGCAACTGGGCCTCTTCCCTCGCTCCTTTTTTCTCAAAATCTTCCGATTAATTGCAATTTGTTAATATGCAAATTTCGTTTTAATTATTTATGTGCAGAGAGCCAAGATCAAAACATGCATTAATTCAAAAACGTCCAGAAATTAAATAAAAAAACAAGTTTTTTTAAATGAAAGTAAGGAGCAACATTAAAACTTAAACGAGCAGAAATTACTCCGTATATGAAAGGGACTTTTCCTCCTCAACGCCTTGCACTTTACGCTAAAGTTTCTTACTGTTTTAAAAATAGAGTTAAGGGAAAGAGTCAAACTTTAGCGTAAAGAGCGAGGCGTTGAGGAGGAAAAGCCCCTTTCTTCTGCTCGTTTTAAGTTTTAATGTTGCTCCTTACTTTCATTTAAAAAAAACTTGTTTTTTTTTTATTTTTCATAAAGAAATTCGAGATTAATAATCCATTTCTCAAGCTTGACAATTTCTACGTCTTTTCTTAGGCAAACTTCACAGATAGGGACCTCCCAATCGCAATCTATTTTTACATTGCGTGTCAATTCATCTTTACTGGAACAAGGGGCATGTGTGGTAATTTGGGATTGATGACAGGTGATTATTTTTGCATAATGCATGCAGGAGATGCAGGATCGATGCAGGAGAATTACTGTTGTCATTTATGCGAAACACGTGGTACGGTTGAGGAATTTACAATACCAATTGCCGCCAAAGTTGCCAGCCCTAGTGATTTATCACTCTTTCTAGTGATTTTTTTGTTGCCTTGTGATTTTCTTCTAGCTAGCGATTTTTGTTCTAAAGCCAGTGACTTATATTACAGTGACTTAATATTACAGTGAGTAAGGCCAGCACGTATATTCAGGATTCACTCGAATAAATCATACAAAGAGCTAATTAATAAAAAAAAACGGCGCCCCTAATATGCGCAGTTAACGTCCTATTCTTTAATTTATGTTCTGACATATCAAACAGTTTTGGCAAGGGTGAATCTATAGCATTTTTATTGGGAGGGAGGGGCAAGAAGGGTTCATATCTGGATAGTCAAGGGGCATGGGGTGTATAATATTTTGTTAAATTATTCAGGGGACAACTCTACCCGCCTTCTCCCTCCCAAATGACACCCCTGGTACAAAAGCTGGAGGGAAAGACGCCTCGGCTGTAGAGCCCAAGTCATTCCTTCAAAGCCTACACGTTGCAAATCCCTGAAACCTGTAAAAAAAAAACTGGTGGGGAAGAATTGCCGTTAGACACGACTAGGATCGCCAAGGCCAAAAACTCCACATAGGAAAATTACAGTCCCCCGTCTTGAGATACGAGTTAGCTGCCTAAAACTAATCATGGAACAGGAGAAATGTTTTGATCCTTGAATGAGCTTGAGTAAAAATAGGTTCAAGAGGTCTATATATACCGAGCTGGAGGAAAAGACACCTCGGCTCCAGAGCCCAAGTTAGTCCTTCCAAGACTAGAGGTTGCAAATCCCTGCAAACTGTTCTAAAAACTGTCAAATGAGGAATAATTTCCATTAACAGACTTGGGTCACCAAGGACAAAAACCCAACATAGGAAAATTACGGTCCCTCATCTTGAGATAGGGGTTAGCTGCCTAAGGCTATACACAAAGCTGGTGGAAAAGACCCCTCGGCTCCAGAGCCCCAATGGTTCCTTCCAATCCTACAGACTTCAAATCCCTGTCAACAAGATGCTGTTGTAGTTACTTTGCTCAAAAATCTTACTTGAATTCGCTGTGAAATGCATAGGTGACTTTTACCATTTTCATTTCAAGTGTTTAAAACTTGTTCATATTTTGCTGCATATCCCTTATCTTTCTGAATTACTTAACGCTTTGTTTTGCCGCATTTCGTTATACCTCGTTTGTCTTGTGCAGTTTATCCCCTTTTTTTACACCCTTTTCTACCACTTGTAAGTTTTAACCCATTTTAATCGGCACTTGTGTTCATACATGTGTATATATTTTGTTATGTTCTGAATTTCATTCGTTTTTTGGATTTCTTTAGTTCAAACATTTTCACTAATATACAATAGGTCTATGTTTTGTTTTTAGTTCATGCCTTGATTCTTTCTCCTTTGATAACTTATAGTTAGATAAGAGAAGCAAATGCAGCATTTTTCGCTACGATAAGATAAAAATTTGCAAATGTTTCTTATGCATATTATTTTATGTTAAATATTGTCATTATGTTTTAGGCCACAAAATAGTAGCTTACCTTCTTCTAGAAGTCAAGACAACCCTGGATTTAACGGCGATTGTACAATAGAATCTGGACTGAAGACAGTCATTAGCTTAGGATCATCTGAAACCACGCAGTTATCTAACTCAAATTTAAATATACCTAATTTCTTACCTACCTCCAAGCAAAAGTGTCTCACAAATCAAAGGCCTTCTATATTTCAGTCTCAAATTCTTAATCGAAGTAATGTTGAAAATAAATCTAAAATAAAAAGTGATTGTGATTCGACACCCGAGTTTTTAATAGACGATAAACCAATGCCTGTCAGGCGTTCTAGAAAGGAATCAAAACAAAAATCTATTGAAGAAAATGATGCTAGAAATACAGAAAGAAAACCCAGCTATGAGACGCTCAATACCTCAGCCTTAAGTAATCCAAACCCTGAAACTGATGATGAAGATGATGGATTATAAATGAAGCATGCTCATTTATTTAATGTGATTTGTTTTGCTTTGCTTATGTTTTTAAATGCTTTAAATTAAAGAGAGAGTTTATATTTCAGAGTAATCTTCCAGACTTATGAAGAAGTTGTTGTCTTTATTTTGCTGCCTTGACTGACAAATTTTCATTTTAATCATTGTTTATGCTGATTATATTTCAACACGATATGATTTTGCTCAAACTTATGCCTAAATACCTTCGAAGAATCACGGGTCTTCACTGCACCAGCTTTGCTACTAACCAGACCCTTCCATTACGTACTTCGCAAACTCCTTCCTCGACGCAGCTTACCCAGTGCACTGTTCACTAGTACGATTGCCTCCTTCGTCTACCACGCCTCCTTCCTTCTGTGCTTGACTTGCACACCACCCTACACGGATAGAAACGTCCCAGAGGACCCCCGACACTAAGTGGAAAGACAAAGTCAACCAACTCCTTGCCCCAGCCCCACGCAAGCAGAAGATGTCGTGAGCCTGGAAAGCAATAGGTCAAGCAATAGGCTATACTGTTAAGACACACTAACAACTGCTTTACAGATAATTTTACTTACTTTATGTAAGATATTACTCTGCGGAAAATTGAAAAAAAAAAACAAAACAAATCTGTTAAGCAGGAACTCTCTGGGACTGTTATAAACAGAGCGTAATAAAAGCCTTAATGGAAAAAAGAAATTGTAACACTTTGCAGTGGTACCAATTAAATAAAGAATTGAAGGAGGAAAAACTAATTTTTCTATATTTTTGGCAGAGATAATTTGGTTTTTCAAATATTCAATAAATAAACAGTTTGTGGCAGGGACGAATCTCAAGCTTTTTTATGGGGGGGGGTCCAGGGGCTCATATCCAGATAGTCAAGGGATATTGGTTGTATACTATTTTTCAAATTATTGGAGGGTGGGCAACTGTACCCCTTTCTCCCCCCCTAAACCCGCCCCTGGTTTGTGGCAACAATCTGTAAGAATGGAGCAACAATATTATCCTGAAGACTAGAAACGAAATTTTCGGTTTATTATGTATACTAAATTATGATACAATATATTATAATTTTCGGGTATGTAATCGGCTTATTATGTTGATTACAACATAAGATTCATTAAGCTTAGTCTACCCATAAAAGGCTAAGAAAACTCAAAAAAAGTAACTGAAACAGGGAGGAAACACACACTAAAAGAAAAATAATTTTAATTAGAATCCAACCATAAGATTTGGCGTATCAAAGAACCCTGCTGCAGGGGCATCAAGCTCCTGTCTGCAAAAGTGTTGAATTATTTAGTGAAAGAAAAAGCATGGATACGTCCCTGAAATACTAGATCTGATGTCGTAATCAAACAGTTCGTGGTAACGAACTGTAGTAAGGAGCGACCCGGCTCAATAGTAAACAAAACTCTGAAAAACGGAATTTTAATGCTAAAATATACGCCAAAAGAATTGGATTTTCATGCTGATTTTAAATATATAAGTTTCATCAAATTTGTCTTTGTCATCAAAAGTTACGAGCCTGAGAAAATTTGCCTTCTTTTGGAAAATAGGGGGAAAACACCCCCTAAAAGTCATAGAATCTTAATGTGGAACTTCGTATTTTTTGCCAGAAGACAAATCACGGGTGCGTTTTTTTTTTTTCCAGGGGTCATTGTATCGACCAAGTGGTCCTAGAATGTCGTAAGAGGGCTCATTCTAACGGAAATGAAAAGTTCTAGTGCCGTTTTTAAGTGACCAAAAAATTGGAGGGCACCTAGGCCCCCTCCCACGCTCATTTTTTCTCCAAAGTCAACGGATCAAAATTTTGAGATAGCCATTTTGTTCCGCATAGTCAAAAAGCATAATAACTATGTCTTTGGGAAAGACTTACTCCCCCATAGTCCTTGGGGGAGGGGCTGCAAGTTACAAACTTCGACCAGTGTTTACATATAATAATGGTTATTGGGAAGTGTATAGACGTTTTCAGGGGATTTTTTTTTGGTTTTGGGGGTGGGGTTGAGGGGAGGGGGCTATGTGGGAGGATCTTTCCTTGGAGAAATATGTCATGGTGCAACAGAAATTCAATGAAAAGGGCGCAGGATTTTCTAAAATTACTATAAAAAAAACAATGAAAAAATAAACATGGAAAAGTTTTTTCAATTGAAAGTAAGAAGTAGCATTAAAACTTAAAACGAACAGAGATTAATACGCAAATGAGGGGCTCTAAAAATACTTTAGCATAAAGAGGGAGGTATTTAGGAGGAGATAAATACCTCGTTCTTTATGCTATAGTATTTTTAGTAATTTCAACTATTTATTCTACGGCCTTTCTGATTCAAAGGTCATTCTTAAAGAATTGGGACAAAATTTACGATTTAGTGTCAAGAGCGAGGTATTAATGAGGGTACAAACCCCCTCATATACATAATAAAAATTTAAAAATGTAAAAGTTTGTTACGTAAGTTAATTCTTAAGTTACTTATATTTTTTACTAATAAAAATATTCGTTAAAAATTAAAATTTATAGTTGCCTTTTTATGTAACCGAAAAATTGCACGGCAACTAGGCCTCCTTCCCCACCCCTTATTTCTCAAAATCATCTGATCAAAACTAAGAGAAAGCCATTTAGCCAAAAAAGGAATTAATATACAAATTTCATTTTAATAATTTATGTGTGGAGAGCCAAAATCAAACATATATTAATTCAAAAACGTTCAGAAATTACATAAAAAAATAGTTTTTTTAACTGAAAGTAAGGGGCGATATTAAAACTTAAAACGAACTGAAATTACTCCGTATATGAAATGAGTTGTCCCCTCTGCAATACCTCGCTCTTTACGCTAAAGTTTGACTCTTTGCCACAATTCTGCTTTTTAAAACAATTAAAAGCTTTAGCGTAAAGAGTGAGGGATTGCAGAGGGGACAACCCATTTCATATACGGAGTAATTTCTGTTCGTTTTAAGTTTTAATGTCGCTCCTTACTTTCAGTTAAAAAAACTAGTTTTTTTGTGTAATTTCTATAAAAATCAGTAATCCTTTATGTAATCCTTATAAAAATCAGAATTTCCCACAATAAAAAAACAACAGGCGTTAATACCAGCATTGTAAAAATATATATCTCAATGCATCATTATTTTTGTATGTATTTTTTATATCATTTTCAATTTTATAACAATATATCATCATATTATATATATTATATGTATATATATATATTTATATATCAATGTATATATAGTCATTAATCTGTTTTTGCGTGTCAGCCCTTGATAATATTTTATATACATTCAATTTTCTTAATTATATCTGTAGATTCTCAAAGCTAGATATGAACAGCACAATCGGAACTCTAATTTAATTAGATCAGGATACACCATAACCCCAAATACCGAGCTCTTCAGAAACTGTTAAAATGTTAGCATAAAAACTGTATTATTTTTATTGATAACAAGTTACCTTATATAAATATTGTTTCCCTAAGTCATTTTGCTAAGAAAATAAATTCAAATTACAAAACTATTCTAACCAGAAATAATAATTTTTTTTTACATTTTTTGGCTTTCATGGAATCTTTATTATACCTCACACAAAACTTTAAAGCATCTGAAGGCAAAATATATAATATTTAACTTGTTTTTGTAAAATTTAAACTGTAAATTGCGATTCGGCATAGTGAGCAACCCCATATGTTTGACAATTATCTCTTTATTATGTATTTTGTCCCTGCAGCTGTTCATGTCGTAAATAAAAACTCGGACGGAGTGAGAGGGAGAGAAGACGAAAAGCATTTTTCAATATATATTGGGCATTTTTTTTCTATTGTTTTGGTCAACCCTCGCCTGTTAAAAAAAAAAAAAAAAAAAAAAAAAAAAAAAAAAAAAAAAAAAAAAAAAACTCTTGTTGCGGAGAGGAATTTCCTGTGTGAATTTACAGAGGGATCGGTGTGCTTTGGTGTGCTTTGAAATATTGTGAGAAATATAAATGAATCAAATCTTTTTTTTAAAGAAAGTAGGCTAAACAGAATTTTCCAATCGATATAGTCCACCGACCATTATCTGAGGGGAATTTTCAAATAAGATAGAAATGTTTGAGAATTGGCCCGTGGAGGGAATTAAACAGTAAGAACTTTCCAGGGAGGAATTTGCAGAACGACCAGACATTAAATAAAAAAAAGGTTATTCAACTCAAAATAGAGAGCACTATTATCGAAAATAAGACAAAATAAAGTCAAATAATCGTCGAAGCGTTTAACTACCTTTAATTACCATCAATAAATAAATGAAACCCAAAACGAACAGAAATAACAGTAAATAACCAATTGAAACTCAAATCGAGCAGAAATTAACATGAGTAGGGCTCATATGCCTTTTCAAGGCCAGAACATAGTTTACACTTTACTGAAATAAATGGGCTTTATCAAGCACAATATTTGATTGTACCCGGCTTGTGCTGCCATCACAAAAAGTAGTCGCCTTAAAAACCCTAATTGGTTATGCTTACGATGCCAGTTGCCCATCGTTGAGAATGACAAACTTAATCAATCATCGACAATCAGCCAGAGGTGGTTTCAGCCAATCAAGGCTAACGAAGAAAATGCAACAGCTTCCAACGTAAAATATCAGTTTGAAGTGGTTTCGCCAATCAAGGTTGCCACCCGGTGAAAAAGAAAATGCTAGATTATTGAAAGAAATCACTAAATTAGCACATAAATAACTAGATAATTGAATAAAGATCACTAGAATTGTTGTACTCTTTATCATTTTAATTAATAACTGCTTTGTTTCTTCACCATGTTCTATTCAGGTACACCTACGGGAAGGGGGTAAAATTACCCCCTAGAAGAGGAAAAATACCTTTAGATTGACGTTTTGCTTTTGGTCAAGCAAAAATTACTCTTGAAATTTGGAAAATGCTTTTTTGCATCTTTATACACAGAATAGAACAAAATCTTTGCTTCCTTCCTGTATTTTCCATTGGCTTATGCCCCGATTACTGAAAATTGGTTATCGGTGATCTAATCCAAAATATTTGCTTTTTCTTTTTAATTTTCTTTTTCCTTGTCTATTCAAAACCTTGGTTTTTTTCCAAAAAATATAGAAATTATTTCCTTTTTCTCTAGTTGAGCTACTGTAATTACTTGAACACGAGCAACAACCTTGGAAAGGGCCTTTTATATTTTCATGGAAAAAATTTATCCCACAATTCAAAAATTTTGATATGCATCCATGGAGAGAATTAGTAGTTACCCAGAGACATTGAATTGGCTAGTGCATTGGATTACATCAAAACTGTTCTGAGCTCATGCGATTATTGTGGGAATATACACTTTTTACTACTACTACTACTACTAATAACTCACTGCAGCACCAAGCCGCCTGAGGCCAACACAGCTACGCACGCTCCTCCTCCAACCTAATCTATTTAAAGCCTCCCTCTTTACACCCTCCCAGGAAGTTCCCATTTCCTTTAAATCCTTATTTATGACATCCTCCCAACCCAGACAAGGACGACCTGCTTTCCGTGTAGCCCCAGACGGTTGGCCAAAAAGGACAATCTTCGGTAATCTGTCATCCTTCATCCGTAGAACGTGGCCTAGCGTTAAATTCGTGCAGGGTATGTTTTTGTTCCCGTTTATGAATGTTGTTTTTTAAAGACTATTTGGTTTGCTAAAGAATAGCCAAAGCAGACAGGAGAAACCGTCTAGCTACAATCCCACCGGCTTCTACAATTCAGATAAAGCTGAAGATAATCGGAGCCTGTTTCACATTAGAAAGCTTAACAACAGACCAGATTTCGAGAAAGAACATTAAGAAGGCAGCCCTCCCCCAAGCTCCCACTAGGAAAATTCCCCCTTGACAATTCCATTCTCACTGAAAATTCCCGACGTATTATTTCTTGGGAACGATTCCACCTGAAAAGTTCTTCTTAGCAGATTTTCATTTGAAGAACTCTTTAATATCTGATTACTTTTAGATCATGCCCGAAATCCCTCCTTCTTGGAAATTTCAAATAAATTCATATAGAAAATTTTGATGTCCTCTTTGAAAGTATTTTATGCCCTAGCTCCACACACCCTCCCCCCTCCCCGAGGCCCCAAACAAAATCCTAGATACGAATCCTTGACTAAAAGTAAAAGTTTATTTGCAGAATAAGAAAGATCTTTTACTGGCCGACTTAAGCACTTGGTGGAAAGACGAAATGGTTTCATTTTAGCATTCGTGAAATTTTTGAGTCGCAAATATATATTTTCTTTTATTTAATGAACATTTAATTCTTTAAGCCAATATTTTTTTTCTTTGTGCATTCCGTGGATTTGATTACTGAGAGAAAAAATTAAACAGCCTATACTCAATTTGAATTACTGGTACATGACTGAAACTATACTGATGAGATCTTTCCTGGGGAAAGGCTTCCATGAGTTATAAGATCTGAAAAAAAAGCCTGGGAAATGATTACAGTCATTGGCTAGCCATACCTTTTCACATGCAATTAATATGTTCGTACCAATACAGAGACAGGAACCCAGGCTGTACCTCTAAATATCTCGTTCTGATTCAGTTTAAAATCAAATATTTAAGGATACTCAGTAAAACATATTTGGCATACCTTTCAATATTTTCAAATGTTTTAGCGCTTAATAAAAGAATGAGTTCCTTATGAACATCTTTAAAAATCAAACTCCTCAAATCAAATTATTTTTTTTTCTATTTAATCTGAATTCCCAATTAAAATGTTGCTGAACAATTTTGTTTCAATAAATTTTATTTAGAACAGCTTTACTGGAGAAGCCGTCATATTCAGAGCACACATATAAATACTGAAACATTGTGCAAATGTGGACAGTGATGCCACTGTTGGTGATTTCTCACCAAACTTGGCGATTTGACTCACTTTTGGTTGCCTTTTTTGATGATTTTATTACTTAATCCTGCTATTTTTGACCATTTTCATTTAATTTTGGGATTTTGTAAGAAGAAAGGTTGACATTTCATTTATGGTTGCTTTGGAAGAGGTGAAACAGTCGGCAAATTTTATATTTTGTGTCTTTTTTATTCTATATTACGAAAAATTATGTTAATTTGTGCATGTCTGTGTCTGGTTGGCACTTAGGTTCGCTAAGCTACAAATTCAAAATAAATACCATGTTTCATGCGTGCTGGAAATGGATTGAGCCTAAGAAACGGTAAAGGAATTATTCCTCAGACAAAGTAATTATATACACACATGAATACAGATTCAACAGCCTAGGCTAGACTTTTTCAATGAACTGAGCAATCTCTAAGAAAAAAGGAAGATAGTCTATTCTAAATGAGACATTGAGACTAAGGAAAATAATAATTACCATTAATGAGCCAACTAAAAATGGCAATTTTTTCCCACGAGCCAGTATTGCATGGTGTCCAACAGTTTGTGGTAACGAACTGTAGTAAGGAGCGACCCGGCTCAATAGTAAACGAAACTCTAAAAAACGGAATTTAGCTCTAAACTCTAAAAAAGCTAAAAGATATATCAAAAGAATCAGATTTTTATGCTGATTTTAAATATATAAGTTTCATCAAATTTAGTCTTTGTCATCAAAAGTTACGAGCCTGAGAAAATTTACCTTATTTTGGAAAATATCGGGAAACACCCCTTAAAAGTCAAAGGCTCTTAACGAAAACCACACCATCGCATTCAGAGTATCAGAGAACCCTTTCGAAAAAATTTCAAGGTCCAATCTACAAAAATGTGGGATTTCGTAGTTTTTGCCAGAAGACAAATCACGGGTGCGTGTTTGTTTGTTTGTTTGTTTTTTTGTTTTTTTCCCATGGGTCATCGTATCGACCAAGTGGTCCTAGAGTGCTGCAAGATGGCTCATCCTAATGGAAATGAAAAGTTCTATTGCCCTTTTTAAGTGACCAAAAAAATTGGAGGGCACCTAGGCCCCCTTCCACGCTCATTTTTTTCCCAAAGTCAACGGATCAAAATTTTGATAGCCATTTTGTTCCGCATAGTCGAAAACCATAATAACTACGTCTTTGGGGATGACTTACCCCCCACAGTCCCTGGGGGAGGGGCTGCAAGTTGCAAACTTTGACCAATGTTTACATACAGTAATGGTTGTTAGGAAGTGTACCGACATTTTCAGAAGGATTTTTTTGGTTTGGGTGTGGGGTTCAGGGGAGGGGGCTATATGGGAGGATCTTTCCTTGGAGGAATATTTCATGGGGGAAGAGAAATTCAATGAAAAGGGCGCAGGATTTTCTAGCATTACTATTAAAAAAAAAACAATGAAAATGTAAAAATGAAAAAGTTTTTTCAATTGAAAGTAAGGAGAAGCATTAAAACTTAAAGCGAACAGAGATTATTACGCATATGATGGGTTCTAAAAATACTTTAGCATAAAGAGCGAGGTATTTAGGAGGAGATAAATACTTCGCTCTTTATGCGAAATTAGTTTTAGTAATTTCAACTATTTATTCTACGGCCTTTCCGATTCAGGGGTCACTTAAGATTTAGTGTGAAGAGCGAGGTATTAACGAGGGTACAAACCCCCTCATATATATATATAATTAAAAATATAAGAATTTAAAAGTTTGTTACGTAAGTTAATTCTTAAGTTACGTATATTTTTTACTAATAAAACGTTCGTTAAAAATTGAAAGTTCTAGTCGCCTTTTTAAGTAACCGAAAAATTGGAGGGCAACTAGGCCTCCTTCCCCACCCCTTATTTCTCAAAATCGTCTGATCAAAACTAAGAGAACGCCATTTAGCCAAAAAAAGAATTAATATGCAAATTTCATTTTAATAATTTATGTATTGTTATGTAATTTATGAGAGCCAAAATCAGACATGCATTAATTCAAAAACTTTCAGAAATTAAATATAAAAAAACAAGTTTTTTGAAATGAAAGTAAGGAGCGACATTAAAACTTAAAACGAACAGAAATTACTCCGTATATGAAAGGGGCTTTTCCTCCTCGACACCCCGCTCCTTGCGCTAAAGTTTGATTCTTTGTCGCAACTCTACTTTTTAAAACAATAAAGAAACAATAAACAATAAACAATAAAGAACTGAGCAGAAGAAAAGCTAAATCAACCAAACCAAAAAACTACGCCAGAATAAATAAAAGAACATTCACCAATTAGATTGGGCAAGAATTCTCTGCTTAGTAGTTGAGCTTGTCTACTGACCCAATTTTCATTAAAAGTGTGGTCAGATGATCTTAATTTAAAATGGAGAAAATGTTATTCAAATCCTTTAATTTTAAGTTAAAGAAAATTAGGTTTAAAGGAATGACTTCAGTATCTCTATTTAAAACGAAGTCTCTATTTATGGATTTTGTTTTAATTTTAATTGCCTTCCTAAAAGAATGTAGAGACTATTTGCTTCAAATATTAAAGTTGCCTCATCAAAAGGAACTACATGATCTGGATTTTCAACAATGTGAAGTGCCAAAGTAGAACCCATATCTTCACTTTTAATTTAAATTTAACATATTAGAGAAATCTTGTATTCATGCCATATTTTCACTGAGCCGATGTTTACCCCCTTTCCTCACCAAAAATACACCCAATGGAATATTCCATCCTGTACCGTGGCAAATCCCCCCCCCCTTGTTTTCAATTAGAAGGGAAATTGAAACTTCAATTCGCCTTTTAAGTCAGGGGCAATCATATTGCATTACCTATAGTAAAAACCCACGACGTATAAGTATATTAATTTGTGTTCGTTTATTTCTTCCCAGAACCACTCCATGCGGAAGTGGTGGTCGAACAAGCTTTGAAGAGAGCTTTGTCAATTGAAAATCGAAAGCTCCAGGGCTCTTTTCTAAGATTTATCCTGCTTTTCAGCCAATCACTACCGAGTGACTTGTAACTGACTACTGTGTCTAAAAGAAATTCTTACTCAAGTTTAACGGCTCTTGTGTTTCAATAGTTATTTTGAAAGAATCTTGACATAAATACAGACTTAGCTCTAAGCAAGACACGATTGGAGGGTGAAGGTAGAAATTGATATGTGATCCCCGGCACCATAATCAGGACGTTTGAAAGAGGGGGCTTTGGAAACGGTACGGTCACCTGAATCAGAATCCAACATTACAGGAGAGGAGCTGGATGTATAAGCAAATTATGTTGAGGACAGTCTTGATGACTGTGAAAGTCACTGAATGTTCTGATTTCATAATTGTATGCTTAGTTAATCAAAGTCATCAAAATGTTACAAACTTCGTTTTTACTTGTAATTGGTACTTTTATAAGAAGAAAATTAAGAATAATATGTATATGATATGAGGAATGAGACTGAATATGGCTATTTAAATATTCAAGGCTGTTGGGGTAAAATTTCTCATGTTCAAATTTAGAAAAATTACTACTATGAATTTATTTCCAAATAATGATAAATTTTATTTTTATAAATTTATTGTAAAAAAATAGATTTCGTAAAATCAGGAAATGTCCAGTTGCCGATGTATTACCCTAGGCACAAGATCACTAAAGGCAAAAGATTACAGCTATGTCAATCGATGAAACTGTAGATGAAGGGGCATGACTTTTCTTAAACCCTGAAAAATGAGAATCATTAAAAAATTTCATTTTAAACTGTAAGTGATGATGAAAACGAAAGTTCAGCGGGTCTTGTAGCTACAGAACAACTCTAAAACACCAATTTTATCCTATCTTTCCAAGGGAGTACTTTATTTTACCTTATTTTACCAATCTTACCTTATTTTACCAATTTTACCTTATTGTACCAATTTTGATTGTTGTAACAATCTTACCAATTTTACTTACCTAGTTTGCATTATACGGTAATTTTACAACAATAGTTACATCTGACTTTGATAAAGGGGAGAGGGCTCAAATAATCTATATATATAAAAATAAGTTGTCTGTGTGTGTGTGTGTGTATGTCGACTGACGTCATGTTTGTCGACTGACGTCATTATAAGGATTGAGCTGTATGCGTCATGAAGTTGTTTGTCGACTGACGTCATGTTTGTCAACTGATGAAATTACATACCGGGACACAAATGACGACCGGGACACAGGGAATATAAATGACGACCGGGAACCTCAAAGAGTAATTACAGACTGGGACATCCGGACACAAATCACGACCGGGACACAGGGCATATAAATAACGACCGGGACACAGGGACACAACTACAACGGGGACGCCGGGGGCACAGGCGGGATATATAAATGACGACCGGGACACAAGGATTGTTCGAATAGAAATTACAGACCGGGACACCGGGACACAAATGACGACCGGGACACCGGCACACAGGGAATATAAATGACGACCGGGACACTCAAAGAGAAATTACAAACTGGGACACCGGGACACAAATGACGACCGGGACACAGGGAATATAAATGACGACCGGGACACAGGGACACATCATTAGAATAATGAGGTATAGATCTGAATATGGATTGTTTTTCCCATGGACAATTATATGTTGCATGTTCAAGAATCAGTAAACCTGACAATCTATTTATATGCACAGACAATGGGACAGCGAAGAATGTTGTATATTCGCATGTTTTACGTAGTGAAAAACATATATATATATATATATATATATATATATATATATATATATATATATATATATATCTCTATTCACAGGTGGGACACAGGGACACAACTATAATGGCGCGTAACTAATATGGCACGTAACGACTTACGCGCGCGTGGGGGGCTTGGGGGTTCAGGAAGCGCCCCACCAACTAGGTGTTGGGGTGGCGTGAAGCATCACTCCAACAGCTAGTAATTAATAATTACAATTAAATTTTCCTTGTTTACCTATTTTTTGCACTATTAAGAAAGAATATTACTCTTACCTTTAGTTAACGCATAGCTAAGTTACATTTATGTAGCCATTTCACGCTAAAATTCAATTTAACATTAATCTCTTAATTCTAGTGAAAAAAATATCGTTCCCTTTTCATAGCTGGAATTTAGCAAACATTACAGGTGCTATACAAGCGCCCCTTTTTCAGGATTAACTAGCCTAAGGCTGATGATACTTGGTCACATTAAATATGGTCTGTGCTGAAATACACTCTGCCCACGAAGGATAATAAGTAACTTGTGTTTAATCCAACTATCACAAATAAATTTAAAATTCTTCAGTATGATGTAAAAGGATGCAAAATAAAAGTAAAGTGTGTTTAAGTGGTAAAACGAGACAAATGTATCCGTGGTAAAACTTTTAGTGTGGAAGATAGGGGCTTTTAATTCTATTCCGATATAGCACGTTTAAAGTAGGTTAAATTTTAGGATGCACATCTTATTTTTAGGTGGGGGAAGGGGTATATAGAAATAGACCTACCTGTTGTTATCTTTGTGACGTATCCATTTTTTTAATCAAGTAATATCTTCAAAATATTATGCAAGACTGATGAGAATTCTATTCTTGTACCCATTTTTGTAACCCCCGTCCCCCAGTGACAAAGAGAATTACTCGATTCTCGCTAGAAGTATAGTTATCAATAGCAGATCGCGTGATGGTTCTGTTTCCTAACAATAGTAGGATACTTTTTTTTATTTTACAAAAACCTTTGTTCCTTGAAAATCAACAGACTTCTAGACTATATAACTGCTCTTCTCGTAGAAAACGGTGGAAAATTCTTTGTTTACTGACACAAAATGGCAATATGTGTGGTGGAAACATGAAAATATTGGCTAATGAGCACTTGGGTCCATACCCTTACTTGAGCGGTCCCTGAAGGTTTTTTTGGCTCTCAAGGGTTTTTAAACAATTAAAGAAAAATACTCTCTATTACGTAACGCCCAAAGAAAACTTTCCCTAATGCATAACATCCAAAGAAATCCTACAGTAAACAAGCCCTGTCCCTCAGAGGTTTTTTAAACAATCAAAGAAAGACACTCTATTATGTAAGAAGAAAAAGTAAATACATCCTATTACATAATAGACACCTGCATCTCTTACAAAATTAATAACACCTCCATTTTGAAAAGTTTAAAAAAAGTGTCGGGACAAGGATTCGGAGTAATATCTGGCCCCCTTAAAGTGATCATGCTGTCACTACTATCAAGAGGTATTAACAACGATGATGATGTACCGATTTTTGAGCTAAAGTCTATTAGGGCGAGTGATTATATTCGGTTGCCATCCATTCATTATATAAATGAAATGAGTCTACGACTGTGTTCTTGGGATGTCCACGTAACTACTAGCTACCTAGATATTTTGGAATTAATTGAACAATTTTCTTCTTCTTTTGATATTACAGAATTATTTAAATAATTTTTTTGGTTCAAACCAGTCCTTCTCAAAGTATTCATTACCTGGTATTTATCTTCGTGTTAAGAGGCGAGCGGTCATGGGTCGTGATGGTGTTGGATTCCTTGTGATGGTTGGATTGTAATGAAAAGATTGATCTTAGTATATGGATTGAAGGTTGGGTAGAAACTTTTAAATTTAAATTGAATTTAAGGGGAGAAATAATATAATTAATATGGTTTATAAGCCACCCAGTGCTCATCTGGATGATTTTGTGGGGGGTATGAGTTGGCTGATTTCGAAGGTAACGTCTGGAGCTAGTCATATTGCAATGGGTGATTCTAGTTCTAACTTGCTTGTTTTGTCTAATCATAATGTTGATTACTTAACTTCTATAATGTCGAATGATCTATACCAGCTTGTGAGTGTACCCACAAAGATTACTGGATAGAATGCAACCATAACTGATAATATTTTATTTTGTTATACTGATTTGAAGCTTGGTTATGCTGAAGTTGTGGCTTTTTCTGGTTCTGAATATCTTCCTTTGGTGAGTGACAGAAGTGCTAGTTGTAGAGCCCAAAGAAAAAGAAAATCAAGACAACGCTTATGAAAAAAGGAAATCTTCAAAAGTTTGCGGAGGAAGTTTATGTTTGGACCCCGTTAATTGGACCCCCGTGTTTTTTGACGAAAAATTCCTTACGAGAGCACTTGATAATCTAATGTCTGTTTTTCTACCGATTTGTGATGGTGCGTGTCCAATAAGGTAGTGAAAGTGAAGAAACATAAAATTTAAGAAGCAAAGTGAGCACAGAAGAAAGACAGTGAAGGAACATGGATTTGAGAAATAAAAAATCAAACGGAATCTAGAGATTTTTGAAAAATGTTTAATACTAGATGATGATTTCCAAGAGTTATCTCTTCAATTATCTTTTCTGGCCGAAATGGTGTGATGCTTAGGATGTTAGCTAGAATATTTAAGTGAGAGATCTTGGTAAGCACCAAAAACCTGTAGTAGCATAAACTGATTTCTCCTTGCAGTATTCAATGGATTTTTGAACAATATAATCTTTGGTCATTTTACATATAGGGACAAAATATGTTTTACACTCGTGTTTAATTGAGCGAATAGCAAGCCTGAGCAAGTCAAATATTAAAAAATAAAAAAAATCATAGCAGGGGAAGTCCACGTGCTTCGGTGTGGCATATTAATGTCTTAGTAATGCTGATGGTCCACGAACCAGACACGAAAGCTCGTTTTAAATGATTTTTTGCTACTGATGTAGTACCTTAGATTAACTATAAGGATTGATTGCCAGATCTTTTGAGAGATTGTGAGATCTTGAGAGATTGCCAGATCTCTCATTTCTATTAAAATACATGGGCCGACGAAGTTCTCAATTAGACTGGCTATGAAGCAAAACCTAATCCTTCAAAACCACAAACGCATGTTTTCATAATGCTATTAGATAGGATAATGCTCTACCTGCAACTGGACTGGACAAGTCTCTGTTCAGGTTTACGTTCGTATTGTATCTTTACAGCAGTGACCATTACATATCTAGGTAGGTATGCCCCATTTCCTTATCATAAAAGAGTGTAGTAAAGACAGAACTAGAATCAAGCATGTTTTATAATCCTATTTAAATTTCTAACCCGAACAGCAAAAATCTCTCCATTTAAATTTTCCAAAATGTTTAACAGTAGTGAGGTAATTTTATTTTGATACGTTGCTAGCACAATTGATTTCATGAAATGCGTGACCAAGGGTATTTTTAAGATTAGCTATTCTTACCTAATTTAATTTTCAGTACAATAGCTTCAAAGTGTTTTCAAAAACAAATGCATCAAGAATTCAATCAGCTAAGTCAATTTAATTATGACCACTTGTCATAATGACCATTCTTTGCTTTAACCCATGACTAAGAACAAAATTTGTATCTATTTAAGAGGCACAAAAGGAGTGTTTTGAGATAATTGACTAAACGATATATCGAAATTTTCATCTCCATATTTTTTTTGATATTTTTTCCCATAATTTTACAGTTCGAATGTCTTCGCATGTAAAATTAAATTTGCAAAGAAAAAGTAAATCAACTAAAAAGAAGCTTGTATAAGAAGTCGTAAATTCCGTGCATAGTTTTTCTTTAAAAGCTTTTCCTCGAAAACTTTCCTCCCGATGGTAAATTCTCCCCTTGGAAAATCCCCCACAAAGGAAACTCCACCCAGATAAAATCCCACTCCCCAAAAAATGTCTGTTTACTTCCCAATGACAAAAACCATATGTTAACACTAGACAAATTTCATAAGTAACTTACAACCCTTTTCTCCACGGACTTGCAGGGTCGTGTCACCCCCAGAGAAAAGATACGTGATCTTTCAACTATGCTGATCAAAATGGCTATTTTAAAATTTAGATTGGATGACTTTGGTAAAAAAGCAGCATGGGAGGGAGGGGGGCCTAGTCTCCCCACTAATGGCAAAAAATAATAAGCAGTACGAATAAACAAGCATCCGTGACCTCTCTTCTGGCAGAGCTTGAAGTATTTCACATATTTTCAGATAGAGGCTAAAAACCCTTACAGTATGGTTCCCTGATATGCTGAATCTGTTATTTTTATTAAGAAGAGTTTTATTTTTAAGGGCGCTCTCGCCCTTTCTAAAAAATGATACAAAGTTTATCAGTCTCGTAGCTTTTGATGGCTTTAAAAAACTTGATGAATTTCTTATCATAAAGCAATGTGTCCACGTAATGTGTTCAGATTATGTCATAAAAAAAGAGTAGTTTTCAATAGAAACACCAAAGAAGGCATTTTTAGAAATATCTGACGGCAAAAAAAAGGGAAGCGAAATATTCCATGCCACTCCCCCCCTAATTAGTGCCATTGGCACCTGAATAAATTTGCTAGGTTACCCAGAGTAAAACAATCTAAAGAGAAAACATATTAGGATATCCACATTAAGGCCCATGATGTGCATTAAGGTAATCACCATAAAGTAAAACTTAGGATCCTAATATCCTAAAGATACCTTGGCTCTATAAACTTATCCTCCCCATCCTTCTAATTGTTGCCACTGACACCTTAATAAATTTGCATGGTTATTGCTATTGCAAAAAAAACTCAAGAAAGGACACAAATACACTTAAACTAAAGTGAGTCATTTCCAGTTTTCTCTTGCAGAGGTGAGCGAAAATTTGGTAATATACGTATATTTATTCCACTGTTAGGATGTCTTTCTCTTTCTTAGTTTCCATTTTAAAGATATTTAAACATCAAAAGGTGAAATTTTTATTGATATCCCCGAAATAATAAACAGATTGGGAAACTTAAAATAAGAGACTATAAACCCCAAATTATTCCCTAATAAACGAAAAAAAAATCTTGCTTCGTTTAATCTAATCTAATAAATCACATCAAATAATACAAAAGAAAGAAGAGATTTGAGAGATACAAGCGAAAATTAAATGGATCAATTTCTTATATCAAGCAAGTACAAACCAATTCTCAACAGCCACAAATAGTGGAAGTTTGGGGAGCAGACATTTTATTAATTCATACATATCATTAAAATCGTTCAAAAACAATTCTGGCTGTTAATTCGCTCTCATGTAAAACAAAAAATTTAAATTTTTAAATAAATACTGTTGGACTATTATTGAACATGAAACATTCTCAGTTGGACATCTGTAGTACGTTCAACTATTTCTTATCCGACTAGTCCGCTTAATATTAACTTTAACAGATATAATCCTTTAAACATTACATCAAACAAATATCCGGAAACTTTTCAACTGAAAAGCTGTAAGCAGCTAGACGAACAACAGCAATAATAATATGTACTTAGCTGTGAACACAGCTTACTTAGTAACCCTGAAGGTGTACCGTATTATACTATTACTCTTGCTTTTTGTTCTTTGGATAGTATTTCACATATATTTTTCCATTTTGATAAGCTTGAATTATTTGTTTATATACGATATCACTTATCCTCAGGATTTTTGTTTTGTTTTCAATGTATTTGATGGTAACCAGCTGGTAAAAAAATAAATCTCCTTTAGTTTTTGAGGTTTCAAGATGGGTACATTTTAGCTAATAGTGACGTATTTTGGATGCTCATGGATCACATGCATTGACCTACTAGCTGAAAACCCTGCATATTATTGCTCTTGTACGAACACTAAATGCCTGTGGTGATGCGGTGGTGATGGTATTTATGTGGTTTTATTTATGTTATAGTTGTTTATTTATTTTTTTTATTTATTTACTTATACTTTATTTATGTTAAGCTTATTTTTTGTTTTTTGTTAGTCAACATGACTTGTAAAAGAAAGATTTAACAAATAAATTGAACTTTGTGCTTTTGCACTTAAGAAATCTTTGAGAAAATTTTCAAAAGGTGCTGAAATGCTTTTGAAGCTCACTTGTTTTACCATTGCTGGATTGCAATTTACAGGATCACAGTTTTTGCCAAACAGCAAATTATCTATATTGTAAAGAAATAATGATGTCGATTGTTCAGGTCTTTTAATGTGTGTTCCAAAAAATATCCTGTATTTTTAGGGTTAGCAGGTGTAACTTATCCGACTACTAATCCAGACCAGACCATTTCAAGTAGAAAACCTCACTACTTGCTAACGCAATTTACGTCTCGTGAGACACGTCGAATAAGAGATCTTCAAGCACTAGCGATTACGCTATCTATTTTTTATTTGTTAAAAATAATACCGTTTTCTGTTTAAAGAAGATACTGACGAAAACATGGCGGAAGTCAAACTGAAAAAGAGTAAATATGTCATTATCGATTTAGTTATTGCACTTACTGGCATTTGTTAACAGTAGTAAAATTTAAAGCTTAGCTACTCTAAGTTAATCCCAGACATAGTCTTATAGGTGACAGCAGCTTAAATGGTGCTTTGACCCATTTTTGCTGTGATTGACCTAATTGTGACTAAGCCTAGAGACTAAAAGGAATTAGCGTAGCTATACTCCAATACTATGCTTAAGTATTTCCTAACTCACAAAGTAGACTAAAACCTTATCACTTGATCATGAAGTGGTTGAATACACTAGCCTACTGGGGGCTATGCATTTACATATTAGGGGGGGGGGCATTAAATTATTTAGACAGTGTTAAGTTTGGGTAAAATTCTAGTTGAGTGACTCCTTGCTATCTCCAAAAGGGGTTAGGTTAGGAAAATGAAACTTTCAGGGATAGGTCTAAAGGCTAAAGTAGCCTATGTTCTAAGAAGGTATTTTGAAGTACCCACCTCCACTCCTTCTCCCTCTAGAGGGTCCTGAAATTCACCTGCATGACAGGTTTATACCTATTGAAATTTTTATCAAAACAACATTTTACCTTAATTTTCAGTTACCAGTTGCTTATTCTCTGCCTTTAGTTCTGAAAATGCAATTCCTGCTATTTGAGTAGAATCCTGAGCCACATCAATGTTTTTCTTCAAAACTTAGGAAATGTACTTGCATCTCTTTAAAACCTTATAAATTGGAATTGAGCAAAGTTGTGAAGCTGAAAACAATTTTGTTGTACTTCATTCAAGCCAAAGATTTATTTTACAAGGTTTCACTTTTATAACACACATATTTTAAAGGTCATCAAAGGTCAGGGCCCTCTAGAGAGAGTAGGAGTAGAGGTGGGTACTTCAAAATACCTTCCCAAGACATACTTTAGCCTTTAGACTCATCCCTGAAAGTGTCATTTTCCTAACCTAACCCCTTTCCAAGATAGTCAAAAGTCAATTAGGCTAACTAGAACTTTATGAAATGAAATTTTCAGTGATGAGTCTAAAGTTTAAGGTATATCTCAGGAAGGTATTTTAAAGTACCCATATCCACTCTTTCTCTCTCTAGAGGACCCTGAAACTCACCTATGTGACAGGTCTGTACCTATTGAAATTTTGACAAAACAACATTTTACCTTAATTTTCAGTTATTGGTTGCTTTTTCTCTGACTTTAGTTCTGAAAATGCAATTTGTATTATTTGAGTAAAATTCTAAGCCATATCTGTGTTCTTTTTCATAATTTAGGAAATCTATTTGCATATCTTTAAAACCTTATAAATTGAGATTGAGCAAAGTTGTGAAGCTGAAAACAATTTTGTTGTACTTTATCAGAAGATCTATTTTGCAAGGCTTCACTTTTATAACACACATATTTTTAAAGGTTGTCAAAGGTCAGGGCCCTCTAGAGGGAGAAGGAGTCAAGGTGGGTACTTCAAGATAGCCTACCTTCCCAGGACATATTTTAGCCTGTAGACCCATCCCTGAAAGTTTCATTTTCCTAACCTAACCCCTTTCCAAGATAGCAAGAAGTCACTAAACTAGAATTTTACCATATTTCCTACTGCAAAATATCCAAAATAATTGTAGCTAACATATTTTGCATGCAGACCCTCTATTCTTTATCCCCCCCCCCCAATGTGAAAATATCTAGCCCAAATTAAATATTTCTTGTCTTTGTGGCTCTGAAACCAGTTTTCTCAGATCTAATTTAGTGTAATTCTTGAGTGTTTGTGTTATTAACAACTGCTGTTATTAATTGAACCAAGTGTTGGTTGACTGTTTTAAGAGTAAGGCAAGAATCACAAGAGAGAGGCTATTTCCCCTAATTTAAGGGGTTTAGTGGCATTTTGTGGGATGAGGAGGGGGAGGGGCAGTTGAAGATATTCAATTGCAAAAACTATTATATGTAGAAAGATCATTGAATAGGGAGTAGGATATTATATTTCTTTTTTGTACTTTAAGGCTTCCTTTATGTTACAAACTAGAATTTGTAAGGTGACAATTAGTGTAGTTTTTCAGAGCATGAAAACTTTCACAAATATTCATCTTATAGCCTAGCTTGCATAATAACCAAGACATCCAAAAGTTAAAAGATAGTAGAATGCCATTTGATTCAAAATTTGGCTAATTTCAGGTATAGTGCAGAAATCAGATACAAAAAAAAGAAGTTTATCATTTGATGCTCTACTTAATATTCTTTTCAAATAAAATTTTCAACCTCTCCTGCCCCCTGAATAGGGTGTGATAAACCCAAAGCTGTATGCAAGTGGTTATTTTTTATAAATAGTTGGCTCATAACTCCTAATAAAGCCCAATTGAAAAAACAACAAAGTAAGCAAACCTGTATTTATAGATTAGGGATTTATCAGGTCTTGTTAAGTGGGAGGGAAATTCAATTACAAAAATTATGATATATAGAAAGAGCATTGAATATGAAGTAGGATATTATATTTCTTTTGTGTACTTTAAGGTCTCATTTATAGGCTTAAACTAGAATTTGTAAGGTGACAATTAGTGTAGTTTTAAAGAGCATGGAAACATACAAAAAATATTCATCTTTTAGCTTATAAATTGATCAGAAAAATCTAAAAGTTTAAAGATAGTAGAATACCATTTGATTAAAAATTTGGTCAATTTCACATACAGGGCAGAAATCAGACAGAAAAAGGAAATTTACTATTGGATTTCCTATTCAGTATTCTTTCTGAATACAATTGTCAACCCTCCCCCCTGAATAGGGTGCAGTAAACCCAAAGCTATATAAAAGTGCTTATTTCTTATAAACAATTGGCTCATAGTTCTTAATAAAGCCAAATAATAAAAAAAAACAAAAACAAAGTGAGCAAACTTGTATTTATAGGTTATGGCTTTATCAGGTCTCATTAGGTGGGGAGAGAGGGAGATCTCAATTACAAAAACTATTATATATATATATATATATATATATATATATATATATATATATATATATATATATATATATATATATATATATATATATATATATATATATATATAAAAAGAGCATTGAACAGGGAGTAGGATATTATATTTCTTTTGTGAAGTTCAAGGCTTTTTTTGGGTTCAAAAATTTGTAAGGGGCAATTAGTATAGGTTTAAAGAGCATGAAAACATACACAAATATTCATCTTTTAGCTTGCAAATCAATCAAGGCATCCAAAAGTTTTAAAGATTTGTAGAATACTATATATTCAAAATTTGGTTATTTTCAGGTATTGGGCAGAAATCAGATTAAAAAAAAGAATTTTACCATTTCATTCCCTATTCAATATTTTTTCCAAATAAAATTATCCCCCCCCCCTGCCCTAAACAGGGTATGATAAGCCCAAAGCTTTGTGCAAGTGCTTATTTATTATAAATAGTTGGCTCATAATTCCTAATAAAGCCAAATTGAAGAAAAACAAACAACAAAGTAAGCAAACTTGTATTTATAGGTTAGGGCTTAATCAAGTCTCATTTGGAGGAGGGATTCAGTTACAAAAATTTTTTATATAGAGAAAGAGTATTGAATAGAGATTAGGATATTATATTTGTTTTGAGTCCTAAACTGTAAATTAACCAAAAATTTAGTACCAAAATCAAATGAATAATCTCAAACAAGCTTGTTTCAAGTCTGCTAGTTGCTTAACTTTGGCCTTTTTGGAAACTCAATTCAAGGTTTAAATACTGTAACCTTCTAAAACAAGCCAATAGTAAGGCCAATCCTTATTTCAAGCTTGCAATTTTGAAAACATCCTTGACACAAACTTGCAAAACCAGCCAGTGACAAGGCAAATCCTTAGATCAGGATTGTTCAAAGCCCCCCCCCCCCCCCCCAAAAAAAAACACTTAAAACAACTCTGCAAAACTAGCCATTGACAAGCCAAATCTGCAGATCATACTTGTTCTTAAGAATAAACTTAAAGTAACCTTTCAAAACAAGCCATAGGTAAGACCAACCCTTTGATCAAGCTTATTTCAAGCCTGTAATTTGGAAGAAAACTTGAAACAACCTTGCAAAACAAGCCAGTGGTAAGGCTAATCCATGGATCAAGCTTGTTTCAAGCCTGTAAGTTTCTAACCATGCTGAAACACAACTTGCAAGGAAAGCCAATGTCAAGGTGAATTCTTGATTCAAGCATATAACTTTGAAATATACTTGAAATGAGTTTGTAAAATGAAGAAATGGTAAGGGAAATTCTTGACTAAAGCTTTCTTCAAGCCTATGACTTGCTTGGTTTGCTAAAAATAATTATTTGTTTAAACAATTCAATAAAATAAATAATTGAATGAAAATAGTAAAGGAAAATAAATTAAAAATTCAAAAAGCCCTTTTCAGAATGGGACAACTCAAGTACTTCAATTTCAATTGAAGTGAGTTTGAAAATGTATCCCAATTTTTAGTTCTATTTTATTTATATTTATGTTTTATTTATAAGTATATCAAAGATTTTGAGTTTTTTGGTTTTGACTAAACATTGAAAATTCTATATTCTTGCTTACAATGACAGTAAAAAATTGATTTATTTTAGAACATTAACCCAAACTTTTTCAAAACAAGATATATTAAGTTAGGGTTTAGTCAATAACAAGACTAAAGAAAAGGAATGAAAACAATGAGCTAGTAGCAAGTAATTGTGTTCTTTGTTCATTTGAAGGAGATTATTCACCAGAAAAGTTTTTCTTGTTTGGTGGAAGAGTTGCTTTTAGACTTTTATGATGAAAAAGCTATACAATGCAAACACTGCTTGAAACTAGGACACACGCAAAAATTCTGTCCATTTGCCACTGCTGTTGTTTGTAAAAATTGTACATCAAGGGGTCACTCTGAAAGCAACTGCCATAACCCATCAAAATGTATGAACTGTGGAGGTTCACATCTTTCTGATATCAGAAATGTTTGTGCTAAATACAAACAAAGAACTCAGATTATAAAAATAGCTCAGGAGAAAAGAATACCAGTACCCATAATTGCTAATGCTATGAGGAAAGAACCTAGTC
>NW_027064192.1:0-27574 GCF_032884065.1 Artemia franciscana
AAAGAGCCTTTAATCAAATTTTTTACCATGTGCAATCATAAAATTGTCTAATATCTTCATTTTTTCCACAGACATAGCTATTACCATCGAAAACTAAAACTTTTGAAATAGGAAAAGAGCCTTTAATCACATTCTTTACCATTTGCAATCATAAAATAGTCTAATATCTTCATTTTTTCAACACACGTAGCTATTACCCTCGAAAACTAAAACTTTTGACACAGGAAAAGAGCCTTTAATCACATTGTTTACCATTTCCAATCATAAAATAGTCTAATATCTTCATTTTTTCAACATACTTAGCTATTACCCTCGAAAACTATAACTTTTGAAATAGGAAAAGAGCCTTTAATCACATTCTTTACCATGTGCAATCATAAAATAGTCTAATATCTTCATTTTTTTTCACAGACCTAGCTATTACCCTCGAAAACTAAAACTTTTGAAATAGGAAAAGAGCCTTTAATCACATTCTTTACCATTTGCAATCATAAAATAGTCTAATATCTTCATTTTTTCAACATATGTAGCTCTTACCCCCGACAACTAAACTTTTGAAATAGGGAAAAGAGCCTTTAATCACATTCTTTACCATTTGCAATCATAAAATAGTCTAATATCTTCATTTTTTAACATGCGTAGCTATTACCCTCGAAAACTAAAACTTTTGAAATAGGAAAAGAGCCTTTAATCACATTCTTTACCATGTGCAATCATAAAATAGTCTAATATCTTGATTTTTTCAACATACGTAGCTATTACCCTTCGAAAACTAAAACTTTTGAAATAGGAAAAGAGCCTTTAATCAAATTCTTTACCATTTACAATCATAAAATAGTCTAATATCTTCATTTTTTCAACATACGTAGCTATTACCCTCGAAAACTAAAACTTTTGACATAGGAAAAGAGCCTTTAATCACATTCTTTACCATTTGCAATCATAAAATAGTCTAATATCTTCATTTTTTCAACATACGTAGCTATTACCCTCGAAAACTAAAACTTTTGAAATAGGAAAAGAGCCTTTAATCAAATTCTTTACCATGTGCAATCATAAAATTGTCTAATATCTTCATTTTTTCCACAGACATAGCTATTACCATCGAAAACTAAAACTTTTGAAATAGGAAAAGAGCCTTTAATCACATTCTTTACCATTTGCAATCATAAAATAGTCTAATATCTTCATTTTTTCAACATACGTAGCTATTACCCTCGAAAACTAAAACTTTTGACATAGGAAAAGAGCCTTTAATCACATTCTTTACCATTTGCAATCATAAAATAGTCTAATATCTTCATTTTTTCAACATATGTAGCTATTACCCTCGAAAACTAAAACTTTTGACATAGTAAAAGAGCCTTTAAGCACATTCTTTACCATGTGCAATCATAAAATTGTCTAATATCTTCATTTTTTCAACATACGTAGCTATTACCCTCGAAAACTAAAACTTTTGACACAGGAAAAGAGCCTTTAATCACATTGTTTACCATTTCCAATCATAAAATAGTCTAATATCTTCAATTTTTCAACATACGTAGCTATTACCCTCGAAAACTAAAACTTTTGACATAGGAAAAGACCCTTTAATCACATTCTTTACCATTTGCAATCATAAAATAGTCTAATATCTTCACTTTTTCAACATACGTAGCTATTACCCTCGAAAACTAAAACTTTTGACATAGGAAAAGAGCCTTTAAGCACATTCTTTACCATGTGCAATCATAAAATTGTCTAATATCTTCATTATTTCAACATACGTAGCTATTACCCTCGAAAACTAAAACTTTTGAAATAGGAAAAGAGCCTTTAATCACATTCTTTACCATTTGCAATCATAAAATAGTCTAATATCTTCATTTTTTCAACATAAGTAGCTATTACCCTCGAAAACTAAAACTTTTGAAATAGGAAAAGAGCCTTTAATCACATTGTTTACCATTTCCAATCATAAAATAGTCTAATATCTTCAATTTTTCAACATACGTAGCTATTACCATCGAAAACTAAAACTTTTGAAATAGGAAAAGAGCCTTTAATCACATTCTTTACCATTTGCAATCATAAAATAGTCTAATATCTTCATTTTTTCAACATACGTAACTATTACCCTCGAAAACTAAAACTTTTGACATAGGAAAAGAGCCTTTAATCACATTCTTTACCATTTGCAATAATAAAATAGTCTAATATCTTCATTTTTTCAACATATGTAGCTATTACCCTCGAAAACTAAAACTTTTGACATAGTAAAAGAGCCTTAATCACATTGTTTACCATTTCCAATCATAAAATAGTCTAATATCTTCAATTTTTCAACATACGTAGCTATTACCCTCGAAAACTAAAACTTTTGACATAGGAAAAGACCCTTTAATCACATTCTTTACCATTTGCAATCATAAAATAGTCTAATATCTTCACTTTTTTCAACATACGTAGCTATTACCCTCGAAAACTAAAACTTTTGACATAGGAAAAGAGCCTTTAAGCACATTCTTTACCATGTGCAATCATAAAATTGTCTAATATCTTCATTATTTCAACATACGTAGCTATTACCCTCGAAAACTAAAACTTTTGAAATAGGAAAAGAGCCTTTAATCACATTCTTTACCATTTGCAATCATAAAATAGTCTAATATCTTCATTTTTTCAACATAAGTAGCTATTACCCTCGAAAACTAAAACTTTCGACACAGGAAAAGAGCCTTTAATCACATTGTTTACCATTTCCAATCATAAAATAGTCTAATATCTTCAATTTTTCAACATACGTAGCTATTACCCTCGAAAACTAAAACTTTTGACATAGGAAAAGACCTTTTAATCACATTCTTTACCATTTGCAATCATAAAATAGTCTAATATCTTCACTTTTTCAACATACGTAGCTATTACCCTCGAAAACTAAAACTTTAGACATAGGAAAAGAGCCTTTAAGCACATTCTTTACCATGTGCAATCATAAAATTGTCTAATATCTTCATTATTTCAACATACGTAGCTTATTTCAACATCGAGGTTTCGATTACCCTCGAAAACTAAAACTTTTGAAATAGGAAAATAGCCCTTAATCACATTCTTTACCATTTGCAATCATAAAATAGTCTAATATCTTCATTTTTTCAACATAAGTAGCTATTACCCTCGAAAACTAAAACTTTTGAAATAGGAAAAGAGCCTTTAATCACATTCTTTACCATTTGCAATCATAAAATAGTCTAATATCTTCATTTTTTTCACAGACCTAGCTATTACCCTCGAAAACTAAATCTTTTGAAATAGGAAAAGAGCCTTTAATCACATTCTTTACCATTTGCAATCATAAAATAGTCTAATATCTTAATTTTTTTCACAGACCTAGCTATTGCCCTCGAAAACTAAAACTTTTGAAATAGGAAAAGAGCCTTTAGTCACATTCTTTACCATTTGCAATCACAAAATAGTCTAATATCTCCATTTTTTCAACATATGTAGCTATTACCCTCGAAAACTAAATCTTTTGACATAGGAAAAGAGCCTTTAAGCACATTCTTTACCATGTGCAATCATAAAATAGTCTAATATCTTCATTTTTTCAACATACGTAGCTATTACCCTCGAAAACTAAAACTTTTGACATAGTAAAAGAGCCTTTAAGCACATTCTTTACCATGTGCAATCATAAAATTGTCTAATATCTTCATTTTTTCAACATACGTAGCTATTACCCTCGAAAACTAAAACTTTTGAAATAGGAAAAGAGCCTTTAAGCACATTCTTTACCATGTGCAATCATAAAATTGTCTAATATCTTCATTATTTCAACATACGTAGCTATTACCCTCGAAAACTAAAACTTTTGAAATAGGAAAAGAGCCTTTAATCACATTCATTACCATTTGAAATCATAAAATAGTCTAATATCTTCATTTTTTCAACTTACGTAGCTATTACCCTCGAAAACTAAAACTTTTGACATAGGAAAAGAGCCTTTAATCACATTCTTTACCATTTGCAATCATAAAATAGTCTAATATCTTCATTTTTTCAACATATGTAGCTATTACCCTCGAAAACTAAAACTTTTGACATAGTAAAAGAGCCTTTAAGCACATTCTTTACCATGTGCAATCATAAAATTGTCTAATATCTTCATTTTTTCAACATACGTAGCTATTACCCTCAAAAACTAAAACTTTTGACACAGGAAAAGAGCCTTTAATCACATTGTTTACCATTTCCAATCATAAAATAGTCTAATGTCTTCAATTTTTCAACATACGTAGCTATTACCCTCGAAAACTAAAACTTTTGACATAGGAAAAGACCCTTTAATCACATTCTTTACCATTTGCAATCATAAAATAGTCTAATATCTTCACTTTTTCAACATACGTAGCTATTACCCTCGAAAACTAAAACTTTTGACATAGGAAAAGAGCCTTTAAGCACATTCTTTACCATGTGCAATCATAAAATTGTCTAATATCTTCATTATTTCAACATACGTAGCTATTACCCTCAAAAACTAAAACTTTTGAAATAGGAAAAGAGCCTTTACTCACATTCTTTACCATTTCCAATCATAAAATAGTCTAATATCTTCATTTTTTCAACATAAGTAGCTATTACCATCGAAATCTAAAACTTTTGAAATAGGAAAAGAGCCTTTAATCACATTCTTTACCATTTGCAATCATAAAATAGTCTAATATCTTTATTTTTTCAACATACGTAGCTATTACCCTCGAAAACTAAAACTTTTGACATAGGAAAAGAGCCTTTAATCACATTCTTTACCATTTGCAATCATAAAATAGTCTAATATCTTCATTTTTTCAACATATGTAGCTATTACCCTCGAAAACTAAAACTTTTGACATAGTAAAAGAGCCTTAAGCACATTCTTTACCATGTGCAATCATAAAATTGTCTAATATCTTCATTTTTTCAACATACGTAGCTATTACCCTCGAAAACTAAAACTTTTGACACAGGAAAAGAGCCTTTAATCACATTGTTTACCATTTCCAATCATAAAATAGTCTAATATCTTCAATTTTTCAACATACGTAGCTATTACCCTCGAAAACTAAAACTTTTGACATAGGAAAAGTCCCTTTAATCACATTCTTTACCATTTGCAATCATAAAATAGTCTAATATCTTCACTTTTTCAACATAGGTAGCTATTACCCTCGAAAACTAAAACTTTTGACATAGAAAAGAGCCTTTAAGCACATTCTTTACCATGTGCAATCATAAAATTGTCTAATATCTTCATTATTTCAACATACGTAGCTATTGCCCTCGAAAACTAAAACTTTTGAAATAGGAAAAGAGCCTTTAATCACATTCTTTACCATTTGCAATCATAAAATAGTCTAATATCTCATTTTTTCAACATAAGTAGCTATTACCCTCGAAAACTAAAACTTTGAAATAGGAAAAGAGCCTTTAATCACATTCTTTACCATTTGCAATCATAAAATAGTCTAATATCTTCATTTTTTTCACAGACCTAGCTATTACCCTCGAAAACTAAAACTTTTGAAATAGGAAAAGAGCCTTTAGTCACATTCTTTACCATTTGCAATCATAAAATAGTCTAATATCTCCATTTTTTCAACATATGTAGCTATTACCCTCGAAAACTAAATCTTTTGACATAGGAAAAGAGCCTTTAAGCACATTCTTTACCATGTGCAATCATAAAATAGTCTAATATCTTCATTTTTTCAACATACGTAGCTATTACCCTCGAAAACTAAAACTTTTGAAATAGGAAAAGAGCCTTTAATCACATTCTTTACCATGTACAATCATAAAATAGTCTAATATATTCATTTTTTCCACAGACCTAGCTATTACCCTCGAAAACTAAAACTTTTGAAATAGGAAAAGAGCCTTTAATCACATTCTTTACCATTTGCAATCATAAAATAGTCTAATATCTTCATTTTTTCAATATATGTAGCTCTTACCCCCGACAACTAAAACTTTTGAAATAGGAAAAAGAGCCTTTAATCACATTCTTTACCATTTGCAATCATAAAATAGTCTAATATCTTCATTTTTTAACATACGTAGCTATTACCCTCGAAAACTAAAACTTTTGAAATAGGAAAAGAGCCTTTAAATCACATTCTTTACCATGTGCAATCATAAAATAGTCTAATATCTTCATTTTTTCAACATTCGTAGCTATTACCCTCGAAAACTAAAACTTTTGAAATTGAAAAAGAGCCTTTAATCACATTCTTTACCATTTGCAATCATAAAATAGTCTAATATCTTCATTTTTTCAACATACGTAGCTATTACCCTCGAAAACTAAAACTTTTGACATAGGAAAAGAGCCTTTAATCACATTCTTTACCATTTGCAATCATAAAATAGTCTAATATCTTCATTTTTTCAACATACGTAGCTATTATCCTCGAAAACTAAAACTTTTGAAATAGGAAAAAGAGCCTTTAATCAAATTCTTTACCATGTGCAATCATAAAATTGTCTAATATCTTCATTTTTTCCACAGACATAGCTATTACCATCGAAAACTAAAACTTTTGAAATAGGAAAAGAGCCTTAATCACATTCTTTACCATTTGCAATCATAAAATAGTCTAATATCTTCATTTTTTCAACATACGTAGCTATTACCCTCGAAAACTAAAACATTTGACATAGGAAAAGAGCCTTTAATCACATTCTTTACCATTTGCAATCATAAAATAGTCTAATATCTTCATTTTTTCAACATATGTAGCTATTACCCTCGAAAACTAAAACTTTTGACATAGTAAAAGAGCCTTTAAGCACATTCTTTACCATGTGAAATCATAAAATTGTCTAATATCTTCATTTTTTCAGCATACGTAGCTATTACCCTCGAAAAATAAAACTTTTGACACAGGAAAACAGCCTTTAATCACATTGTTTACCATTTCCAATCATAAAATAGTCTAATATCTTCAATTTTTCAACATACGTAGCTATTACCCTCGAAAACTAAAACTTTTGACATAGGAAAAGACCCTTTAATCACATTCTTTACCATTTGCAATCATAAAACAGTCTAATATCTTCACTTTTTCAACATACGTAGCTATTACCCTCGAAACTAAAGCTTTTGAAATAGGAAAAGAGCCTTTAATCACATTCTTTACCATTTGCAATCATAAAATAGTCTAATATCTTCATTTTTTCGACATACGTAGCTATTACCCTCGAAAACTAAAACTTTTGAAATAGGAAAAGAGCCTTTAATCACATTCTTTACCATTTGCAATCATAAAATAGTCTAATATCTTCATTTTTTCAACATAAGTAGCTATTACCCTCGAAAACTAAAACTTTTGAAATAGGAAAAGAGCCTTTAATCACATTGTTTACCATTTCCAATCATAAAATAGTCTAATATCTTCAATTTTTCAACATACGTAGCTATTACCATCGAAATCTAAAACTTTTGAAATAGGAAAAGCGCCTTTAATCACATTCTTTACCATTTGCAATCATAAAATAGTCTAATATCTTCATTTTTTCAACATACGTAGCTATTACCCTCGAAAACTAAAACTTTTGACATAGGAAAAGAGCCTTTAATCACATTCTTTACCATTTGCAATCATAAAATAGTCTAATATCTTCATTTTTTCAACATATGTAGCTATTACCCTCGAAAACTAAAACTTTTGACATAGTAAAAGAGCCTTTAAGCACATTCTTTACCATGTGCAATCATAAAATTGTCTAATATCTTCATTTTTTCAACATACGTAGCTATTACCCTCGAAAACTAAAACTTTTGACACAGGAAAAGAGCCTTTAATCACATTGTTTACCATTTCCAACCATAAAATAGTCTAATATCTTCAATTTTTCAACATACGTAGCTATTACCCTCGAAAACTAAAACTTTTGACATAAGAAAAGTCCCTTTAATCACATTCTTTACCATTTGCAATCATAAAATAGTCTAATATCTTCACTTTTTCAACATACGTAGCTATACCCTCGAAAACTAAAACTTTTGACATAGGAAAAGAGCCTTTAAGCACATTCTTTACCATGTGCAATCATAAAATTGTCTAATATCTTCATTATTTCAACATACGTAGCTATTACCCTCGAAAACTAAAACTTTTGAAATAGGAAAAGAGCCTTTAATCACATTCTTTACCATTTGCAATCATAAAATAGTCTAATATCTTCATTTTTTCAACATAAGTAGCTATTACCCTCGAAAACTAAAACTTTTGAAATAGGAAAAGAGCCTTTAATCACATTCTTTACCATTTGCAATCATAAAATAGTCTAATATCTTCATTTTTTCACAGACCTAGCTATTACCCTCGAAAACTAAATCTTTTGAAATAGGAAAAGAGCCTTTAATCACATTCTTTACCATTTGCAATCATAAAATAGTCTAATATCTTCATTTTTTTCACAGACCTAGCTATTACCCTCGAAAACTAAAACTTTTGAAATAGGAAAAGAGCCTTTAGTCACATTCTTTACCATTTGCAATCATAAAATAGTCTAATATCTCCATTTTTTCAACATATGTAGCTATTACCCTCGAAAACTAAATCTTTTGACATAGGAAAAGAGCCTTTAAGCACATTCTTTACCATGTGCAATCATAAAATAGTCTAATATCTTCATTTTTTCAACATACGTAGCTATTACCCTCGAAAACTAAAACTTTTGAAATAGGAAAAGAGCCTTTAATCACATTCTTTACCATGTACAATCATAAAATAGTCTAATATATTCATTTTTTCCACAGACCTAGCTATTACCCTCGAAAACTAAAACTTTTGAAATAGGAAAAGAGCCTTTAATCACATTCTTTACCATTTGCAATCATAAAATAGTCTAATATCTTCATTTTTTCAATATATGTAGCTCTTACCCCCGACAACTAAAACTTTTGAAATAGGAAAAGAGCCTTTAATCACATTCTTTACCATTTGCAATCATAAAATAGTCTAATATCTTCATTTTTTAACATACGTAGCTATTACCCTCGAAAACTAAAACTTTTGAAATAGGAAAAGAGCCTTTAATCACATTCTTTACCATGTGCAATCATAAAATAGTCTAATATCTTCATTTTTTCAACATACGTAGCTATTACCCTCAAAAACTAAAACTTTTGAAATAGAAAAAGAGCCTTTAATCACATTCTTTACCATTTGCAATCATAAAATAGTTTAATATCTTCATTTTTTCAACATACGTAGCTATTACCCTCGAAAACTAAAACTTTTGACATAGGAAAAGAGCCTTTAATCACATTCTTTACCATTTGCAATCATAAAATATTCTAATATCTTCATTTTTTCAACATACGTAGCTATTACCCTCGAAAACTAAAACTTTTGAAATAGGAAAAGAGCCTTTAATCAAATTCTTTACCATGTGCAATCATAAAATTGTCTAATATCTTCATTTTTTCCACAGACATAGCTATTACCATCGAAAACTAAAACTTTTGAAATAGGAAAAGAGCCTTTAATCACATTCTTTACCATTTGCAATCATAAAATAGTCTAATATCTTCATTTTTTCAACATACGTAGCTATTACCCTCGAAAACTAAAACATTGGACATAGGAAAAGAGCCTTTAATCACATTCTTTACCATTTGCAATCATAAAATAGTCTAATATCTTCATTTTTTCAACATATGTAGCTATTACCCTCGAAAACTAAAACTTTTGACATAGTAAAAGAGCCTTTAAGCACATTCTTTACCATGTGAAATCATAAAATTGTCTAATATCTTCATTTTTTCAGCATACGTAGCTATTACCCTCGAAAAATAAAACTTTTGACACCCGAAAACAGCCTTTAATCACATTGTTTACCATTTCCAATCATAAAATAGTCTAATATCTTCAATTTTTCAACATACGTAGCTATTACCCTCGAAAACTAAAACTTTTGACATAGGAAAAGACCCTTTAATCACATTCTTTACCATTTGCAATCATAAAACAGTCTAATATCTTCACTTTTTCAACATACGTAGCTATTACCCTCGAAAACTAAAGCTTTTGAAATAGGAAAAGAGCCTTTAATCACATTCTTTACCATTTGCAATCATAAAATAGTCTAATATCTTCATTTTTTCGACATACGTAGCTATTACCCTCGAAAACTAAAACTTTTGAAATAGGAAAAGAGCCTTTAATCACATTCTTTACCATTTGCAATCATAAAATTGTCTAATATCTTCATTTTTTCAACATACGTAGCTATTACCCTCGAAAACTAAAACTTTTGACATAGGAAAAGAGCGTTTAATCACATTCTTTACCATTTGCAATCATAAAGTAGTCTAACATCTTCTTTTTTTCAACATACGTAGCTATTACCCTCAAAAACTAAAACTTTTGACATAGGAAAAGAGCCTTTAATCACATTCTTTACCATTTGCAATCATAAAATAGTCTAATATCTTCATTTTTTCCACAGACAAAGCTCTTATCCTCGAAAACTAAAACTTTTGAAAAAGGAAAAGAGCCTTTAATCACATTCTTTACCATTTGCAATCATTAAAATTGTCTAATATCTTCATTTTTTCACAGACAAAGCTATTACCCTCGAAAACTAAAACTTTTGAAATAGGAAAAGAGCCTTTAATCACATTCTTTTCCATTTGCAATCATAAAATAGTCTAATATCTTCATTTTTTTGAACATACATAGCTATTACCCTCGAAAACTAAAACTTTTGACATAGGAAAAGAGCCTTTAATCACATCTTTACCATTTGCAATCATAAAATAGTCTAATATCTTCATTTTTTCCACAGACAAAGCTCTTATCCTCGAAAACTAAAACTTTTGAAATAGGAAAAGAGCCTTTAATCACATTCTTTACCATTTGCAATCATAAAATTGTCTAATATCTTCATTTTTTCACAGACAAAGCTATTACCTCGAAAACTAAAACTTTTGAAATAGGAAAAGAGCCTTTAATCACATTCTTTTCCATTTGCAATCATAAAATAGTCTAATATCTTCATTTTTTCAACATATGTAGCTATTACCCTCGAAAACTAAAACTTTTGACATATGAAGAGAGCCTTTAATCACATTCTTTACCATTTGCAATCGTAAAATAGTCTAATATCTTCATTTTTTCAACATATGTAGTTATTACCCTCGAAAACTAAAACTTTTGACATAGGAAAAAGAGCCTTTAATCACATTCTTTACCATTTGCAATCATAAAATAGTCTAATATCTTCATTTTTTCCACAGACAAAGCTCTTATCCTCGAAAACTAAAACTTTTGAAATAGGAAAAGAGCCTTTAATCACATTCTTTACCATTTGCAATCATAAAATTGTCTAATATCTTCATTTTTTCACAGACAAAGCTATTACCCTCGAAAACTAAACTTTTGAAATAGGAAAAGAGCCTTTAATCACATTCTTTTCCATTTGCAATCATAAAATAGTCTAATATCTTCATTTTTTCAACATATGTAGCTATTACCCCCGAAAACTAAAACTTTTGACATAGGAAAAGAGCCTTTAATCACATTCTTTACCATTTGCAATCATAAAATAGTCTAATATCTTCATTTTTTCAACATATGTAGCTATTACCCTCGAAAAACTAAAACTTTTGACATAGGAAAAGAGCCTTTAATCACATTCTTTACCATGTGCAATCATAAAATTGTCTAATATCTTCATTTTTTCAGCATACGTAGCTATTACCCTCGAAAAATAAAACTTTTGACACAGGAAAATTTGTTGATTTTTTCAACATACATAGCTATTACCCTCGAAAACTAAAACTTTTGAAATAGGAAAAGAGCCTTTAAGCACATTCTTTACCATGTGCAATCATAAAATGGTCTAATATCTTCATTTTTTTCGACATACATAGCTATTACCCTCGAAAACTAAAACTTTTGAAATAGGAAAAGAGCCTTTAATCACATTCTTTACCATTTGCAATCATAAAATAGTCTAATATCTTCATTTTTTCAACATACTTAGCTATTACCCTCGAAAACTATAACTTTTGAAATAGGAAAAGAGCCTTTAATCACAATCTTTACCATGTGTAATCATAAAATAGTCTAATATCTTCATTTTTTTCACAGACCTAGCTATTACCCTCGAAAACTAAAACTTTTGAAATAGGAAAAGAGCCTTTAATCACATTCTTTACCATTTGCAATCATAAAATAGTCTAATATCTTCATTTTTTCAACATACGTAGCTATTACCCTCGAAAACTAAAACTTTTGACATAGGAACAGAGCCTTTGATCACATTCTTTACCATTTGCAATCATAAAATAGTCTAATATCTTCATTTTTTCAACATACGTAGCTATTACCCTCGAAAACTAAATCTTTTGAAATAGGAAAAGAGCCTTTAATCACACTCTTTACGATTTGCAATCATAAAATAGTCTAATATCTTCAATTTTTCAACATACGTAGCTATTAGCCTCGAAAACTAAAGCTTTTGAAATAGGAAAAGAGCCTTTAATCACATTCTTTACCATTTGCAATCATAAAATAGTCTAATATCTTCATTTTTTCAACATACGTAGCTATTACCCTCGAAAACTTAAACTTTTGAAATAGGAAAAGAGCCTTTAATCACATTCTTTACCATTTGCAATCATAAAATAGTCTAATATCTTCATTTTTTCCACAGACAAAGCTCTTATCCTCGAAAACTAAAACTTTTGAAATAGGAAAAGAGCCTTTAATCACATTCTTTACCATTTGCAATCATAAAATTGTCTAATATCTTCATTTTTTCACAGACAAAGCTATTACCCTCGAAAACTAAAACTTTTGAAATAGGAAAAGAGCCTTTAATCACATTCTTTTCCATTTGCAATCATAAAATAGTCTAATATCTTCATTTTTTGAACATACATAGCTATTACCCTCGAAAACTAAAACTTTTGACATAGGAAAAGAGCCTTTAATCACATTCTTTACCATTTGCAATCATAAAATAGTCTAATATCTTCATTTTTTCCACAGACAAAGCTCTTATCCTCGAAAACTAAAACTTTTGAAATAGGGAAAAGAGCCTTTAATCACATTCTTTACCATTTGCAATCATAAAATTGTCTAATATCTTCATTTTTTCGCAGACAAAGCTATTACCCTCGAAAACTAAAACTTTTGAAATAGGAAAAGAGCCTTTAATCACATTCTTTTCCATTTGCAATCATAAAATAGTCTAATATCTTCATTTTTTCAACATATGTAGCTATTACCCTCGAAAACTAAAACTTTTGACATAGGAAAAGAGCCTTTAATCACATTCTTTACCATTTGCAATCATAAAATAGTCTAATATCTTCATTTTTTCAACATATGTAGTTATTACCCTCGAAAACTAAAACTTTTGACATAGGAAAAGAGCCTTTAATCACATTCTTTACCATTTGCAATCATAAAATAGTCTAATATCTTCATTTTTTCCACAGACAAAGCTCTTATCCTCGAAAACTAAAACTTTTGAAATAGGAAAAGAGCCTTTAATCACATTCTTTACCATTTGCAATCATAAATTGTCTAATATCTTCATTTTTTCACAGACAAAGCTATTACCCTCGAAAACTAAAACTTTGAAATAGGAAAAGAGCCTTTAATCACATTCTTTTCCATTTGCAATCATAAAATAGTCTAATATCTTCATTTTTTCAACATATGTAGCTATTACCCCCGAAAACTAAAACTTTTGACATAGGAAAAGAGCCTTTAATCACATTCTTTACCATTTGCAATCATAAAATAGTCTAATATCTTCATTTTTTCAACATATGTAGCTATTACCCTCGAAAACTAAAACTTTTGACATAGGAAAAGAGCCTTTAATCACATTCTTTACCATGTGCAATCATAAAATTGTCTAATATCTTCATTTTTTCAGCATACGTAGCTATTACCCTCGAAAAATAAAACTTTTGACACAGGAAAATTTTTTGATTTTTTCAACATACATAGCTATTACCCTCGAAAACTAAAACTTTTGAATAGGAAAAGAGCCTTTAAGCACATTCTTTACCATGTGCAATCATAAAATGGTCTAATATCTTCATTTTTTCGACATACATAGCTATTACCCTCGAAAACTAAAACTTTTGAAATAGGAAAAGAGCCTTTAATCACATTCTTTACCATTTGCAATCATAAAATAGTCTAATATCTTCATTTTTTCAACATACTTAGCTATTACCCTCGAAAACTATAACTTTTGAAATAGGAAAAGAGCCTTTAATCACATTCTTTACCATGTGTAATCATAAAATAGTCTAATATCTTCATTTTTTTCACAGACCTAGCTATTACCCTCGAAAACTAAAACTTTTGAAATAGGAAAAGAGCCTTTAAATCACATTCTTTACCATTTGCAATCATAAAATAGTCTAATATCTTCATTTTTTTCAACATACGTAGCTATTACTCTCGAAAACTAAACTTTTGACATAGGAACAGAGCCTTTGTTCACATTCTTTACCATTTGCAATCATAAAATAGTCTAATATCTTCATTTTTTCAACATACGTAGCTATTACCCTCGAAAACTAAATCTTTTGAAATAGGAAAAGAGCCTTTAATCACATTCTTTACCATTTGCAATCATAAAATAGTCTAATATCTTCAATTTTTCAACATACGTAGCTATTAGCCTCGAAAACTAAAGCTTTTGAAATAGGAAAAGAGCCTTTAATCACATTCTTTACCATTTGCAATCATAAAATAGTCTAATATCTTCATTTTTTCGACATACGTAGCTATTACCCTCGAAAACTTAAACTTTTGAAATAGGAAAAGAGCCTTTAATCACATTCTTTACCATTTGCAATCATAAAATTGTCTAATATCTTCATTTTTTCAACATACGTAGCTATTACCCTCGAAAACTAAAACTTTTGACATAGGAAAAGAGCCTTTAATCACATTCTTTACCATTTGCAATCATAAAATTGTCTAATATCTTCATTTTTTCAACATACGTAGCTATTACCCTCAAAAACTAAAACTTTTGACATAAGAAAAGAGCCTTTAATCACATTCTTTACCATTTGCAATCATAAAATAGTCTAATATCTTCATTTTTTCCACAGACAAAGCTCTTATCCTCGAAAACTAAAACTTTTGAAATAGGAAAAGAGCCTTTAATCACATTCTTTACCATTTGCAATCATAAAATTGTCTAATATCTTCATTTTTTTCACAGACAAAGCTATTACCCTCGAAAACTAAAACTTTTGAAATAGGAAAAGAGCCTTTATTCACATTCTTTTCCATTTGCAATCATAAAATAGTCTAAAATCTTCATTTTTTGAACATACATAGCTATTACCCTCGAAAACTAAAACTTTTGACATAGGAAAAGAGCCTTTAATCACATTCTTTACCATGTGCAATCATAAAATAGTCTAATATCTTCATTTTTTCAACATACATAGCTATAACCCTCGAAAACTAAAATTTTTGAAATAGGAAAAGAGCCTTTAATCACAATCTTTACCATGTGCAATCATAAAATAGTCTAATATCTTCATTTTTTCAACATACGTAGCTATTACCCTCGAAAACTAAAACTTTTGAAATAGGAAAAGAGCCTTTAATCACATTCTTTACCATTTGCAATCATAAAATTGTCTAATATCTTCATTTTTTCAACATACGTAGCTATTACCCTCGAAAACTAAAACTTTTGACATAAGAAAAGAGCCTTTAATCACATTCTTTACCATTTGCAATCATAAAATTGTCTAATATCTTCATTTTTTCAACATACATAGCTATTACCCTCGAAAACTAAAACTTTTGAAATAGGAAAAGAGCCTTTAATCACATTCTTTACCATGTGCAATCATAAAATGGTTTAATATCTTCATTTTTTCGACATACATAGCTACTACCCTCGAAAACTAAAACTTTTGAAATAGGAAAAGAGCCTTTAATCACATTCTTTACCATTTGCAATCATAAAATAGTCTAATATCTTCATTTTTTCAACATACGTAGCTATTACCCTCGAAAACTATAACTTTTGAAATAGGAAAAGAGCCTTTAATCACATTCTTTACCATGTGCAATCATAAAATAGTCTAATATCTTCATTTTTTTCACAGACCTAGCTATTACCCTCGAAAACTAAAACTTTTGAAATAGGAAAAGAGCCTTTAATCACATTCTTTACCATGTGCAATCACAAAATAGTCTAATATATTCATTTTTTCCACAGACCTAGCTATTACCCTCGAAAACTAAAACTTTTGAAATAGGAAAACAGCCTTTAATCACATTCTTTACCATTTGCAATCATAAAATAGTCTAATATCTTCATTTTTTCAACATATGTAGCTCTTACCCCCGACAACTAAAACTTTTGAAATAGGAAAAGAGCCTTTAATCACATTCTTTTCCATTTGCAATCATAAAATAGTCTAATATCTTCATTTTTTGAACATACATAGCTATTACCCTCGAAAACTAAAACTTTTGACATAGGAAAAGAGCCTTTAATCACATTCTTTACCATTTGCAATCATAAAATAGTCTAATATCTTCATTTTTTCCACAGACAAAGCTCTTATCCTCGAAAACTAAAACTTTTGAAATAGGAAAAGAGCCTTTAATCACATTCTTTACCATTTGCAATCATAAAATTGTCTAATATCTTCATTTTTTCACAGACAAAGCTATTACCCTCGAAAACTAAAACTTTTGAAATAGGAAAAGAGCCTTTAATCACATTCTTTTCCATTTGCAATCATAAAATAGTCTAATATCTTCATTTTTTCAACATATGTAGCTATTACCCTCGAAAACTAAAACTTTTGACATAGGAAAAGAGCCTTTAATCACATTCTTTACCATTTGCAATCATAAAATAGTCTAATATCTTCATTTTTTCAACATATGTAGCTATTACCCTCGAAAACTAAAACTTTTGACATAGTAAAAGAGCCTTTAAGCACATTCTTTACCATGTGCAATCATAAAATTGTCTAATATCTTCATTTTTTCAGCATACGTAGCTATTACCCTCGAAAAATAAAACTTTTGACACAGGAAAATTTTTTCATTTTTTCAACATACATAGCTATTACCCTCGAAAACTAAAACTTTTGAAATAGGAAAAGAGCCTTTAAGCACATTCTTTACCATGTGCAATCATAAAATGGTCTAATATCTTCATTTTTTCGACATACATAGCTATTACCCTCGAAAACTAAAACTTTTGAAATAGGAAAAGAGCCTTTAATCACATTCTTTACCATTTGCAATCATAAAATAGTCTAATATCTTCATTTTTTCAACATACTTAGCTATTACCCTCGAAAACTATAACTTTTGAAATAGGAAAAGAGCCTTTAATCACATTCTTTACCATGTGTAATCATAAAATAGTCTAATATCTTCATTTTTTTCACAGACCTAGCTATTACCCTCGAAAACTAAAACTTTTGAAATAGGAAAAGAGCCTTTAATCACATTCTTTACCATTTGCAATCATAAAATAGTCTAATATCTTCATTTTTTCAACATACGTAGCTATTACCCTCGAAAACTAAAACTTTTGACATAGGAACAGAGCCTTTGATCACATTCTTTACCATTTGCAATCATAAAATAGTCTAATATCTTCATTTTTTTCAACATACGTAGCTATTACCCTCGAAAACTAAATCTTTTGAAATAGGAAAAGAGCCTTTAATCACATTCTTTACCATTTGCAATCATAAAATAGTCTAATATCTTCAATTTTTCAACATACGTAGCTATTACCCTCGAAAACTAAAGCTTTTGAAATAGGAAAAGAGCCTTTAATCACATTCTTTACCATTTGCAATCATAAAATAGTCTAATATCTTCATTTTTTCGACATACGTAGCTATTACCCTCGAAAACTTAAACTTTTGAAATAGGAAAAGAGCCTTTAATCACATTCTTTACCATTTGCAATCATAAAATTGTCTAATATCTTCATTTTTTCAACATACGTAGCTATTACCCTCGAAAACTAAAACTTTTGACATAGGAAAAGAGCCTTTAATCACATTCTTTACCATTTGCAATCATAAAATTGTCTAATATCTTCATTTTTTCAACATACGTAGCTATTACCCTCAAAAACTAAAACTTTTGACATAAGAAAAGAGCCTTTAATCACATTCTTTACCATTTGCAATCATAAAATAGTCTAATATCTTCATTTTTTCCACAGACAAAGCTCTTATCCTCGAAAACTAAAACTTTTGAAATAGGAAAAGAGCCTTTAATCACATTCTTTACCATTTGCAATCATAAAATTGTCTAATATCTTCATTTTTTCACAGACAAAGCTATTACCCTCGAAAACTAAAACTTTTGAAATAGGAAAAGAGCCTTTAAGCACATTCTTTACCATGTGCAATCATAAAATGGTCTAATATCTTCATTTTTTCGACATACATAGCTATTACCCTCGAAAACTAAAACTTTTGAAATAGGAAAAGAGCCTTTAATCACATTCTTTACCATTTGCAATCATAAAATAGTCTAATATCTTCATTTTTTCAACATACTTAGCTATTACCCTCGAAAACTATAACTTTTGAAATAGGAAAAGAGCCTTTAATCACATTCTTTACCATGTGTAATCATAAAATAGTCTAATATCTTCATTTTTTTCACAGACCTAGCTATTACCCTCGAAAACTAAAACTTTTGAAATAGGAAAGAGCCTTTAATCACATTCTTTACCATTTGCAATCATAAAATAGTCTAATATCTTCATTTTTTCAACATACGTAGCTATTACCCTCGAAAACTAAAACTTTTGACATAGGAACAGAGCCTTTGATCACATTCTTTACCATTTGCAATCATAAAATAGTCTAATATCTTCATTTTTTCAACATACGTAGCTATTACCCTCGAAAACTAAATCTTTTGAAATAGGAAAAGAGCCTTTAATCACATTCTTTACCATTTGCAATCATAAAATAGTCTAATATCTTCAATTTTTCAACATACGTAGCTATTACCCTCGAAAACTAAAGCTTTTGAAATAGGAAAAGAGCCTTTAATCACATTCTTTACCATTTGCAATCATAAAATAGTCTAATATCTTCATTTTTTCGACATACGTAGCTATTACCCTCGAAAACTTAAACTTTTGAAATAGGAAAAGAGCCTTTAATCACATTCTTTACCATTTGCAATCATAAAATTGTCTAATATCTTCATTTTTTCAACATACGTAGCTATTACCCTCGAAAACTAAAACTTTTGACATAGGAAAAGAGCCTTTAATCACATTCTTTACCATTTGCAATCATAAAGTAGTCTAATATCTTCTTTTTTTCAACATACGTAGCTATTACCCTCAAAAACTAAAACTTTTGACATAGGAAAAGAGCCTTTAATCACATTCTTTACCATTTGCAATCATAAAATTGTCTAATATCTTCATTTTTTCAACATACGTAGCTATTACCCTCAAAAACTAAAACTTTTGACATAAGAAAAGAGCCTTTAATCACATTCTTTACCATTTGCAATCATAAAATAGTCTAATATCTTCATTTTTTCCACAGACAAAGCTCTTATCCTCGAAAACTAAAACTTTTGAAATAGGAAAAGAGCCTTTAATCACATTCTTTACCATTTGCAATCATAAAATTGTCTAATATCTTCATTTTTTCACAGACAAAGCTATTACCCTTGAAAACTAAAACTTTTGACATAGGAAAAGAGCCTTTAATCACATTCTTTACCATTTGCAATCATAAAATTGTCTAATATCTTCATTTTTTCAACATACGTAGCTATTACCCTCAAAAACTAAAACTTTTGACATAAGAAAAGAGCCTTTAATCACATTCTTTACCATTTGCAATCATAAAATAGTCTAATATCTTCATTTTTTCCACAGACAAAGGTCTTATCCTCGAAAACTAAAACTTTTGAAATAGGAAAAGAGCCTTTAATCACATTCTTTACCATTTGCAATCATAAAATTGTCTAATATCTTCATTTTTTCACAGACAAAGCTATTACCCTCGAAAACTAAAACTTTTAAAATAGGAAAAGAGCCTTTAAGCACATTCTTTACCATGTGCAATCATAAAATGGTCTAATATCTTCATTTTTTCGACATACATAGCTATTACCCTCGAAAACTAAAACTTTTGAAATAGGAAAAGAGCCTTTAATCACATTCTTTACCATTTGCAATCATAAAATAGTCTAATATCTTCATTTTTTCAACATACTAGCTATTACCCTCGAAAACTATAACTTTTGAATAGGAAAAGAGCCTTTAATCACATTCTTTACCATGTGTAATCATAAAATAGTCTAATATCTTCATTTTTTTCACAGACCTAGCTATTACCCTCGAAAACTAAAACTTTTGAAATAGGAAAAGAGCCTTTAATCACATTCTTTACCATTTGCAATCATAAAATAGTCTAATATCTTCATTTTTTCAACATACTTAGCTATTACCCTCGAAAACTAAAACTTTTGAAATAGGAAAAGAGCCTTTAATCACATTCTTTACCATGTGTAATCATAAAATAGTCTAATATCTTCATTTTTTTCACAGACCTAGCTATTACCCTCGAAAACTAAAACTTTTGAAATAGGAAAAGAGCCTTTAATCACATTCTTTACCATTTGCAATCATAAAATTGTCTAATATCTTCATTTTTTCACAGACAAAGCTATTACCCTCGAAAACTAAAACTTTTGAAATAGGAAAAGAGCCTTTAATCACATTCTTTTCCATTTGCAATCATAAAATAGTCTAATATCTTCATTTTTTCAACATATGTAGCTATTACCCTCGAAAACTAAAACTTTTGACATAGGAAAAGAGCCTTTAATCACATTCTTTACCATTTGCAATCATAAAATAGTCTAATATCTTCATTTTTTCAACATATGTAGCTATTACCCTCGAAAACTAAAACTTTTGACATAGTAAAAGAGCCTTTAAGCACATTCTTTACCATGTGCAATCATAAAATTGTCTAATATCTTCATTTTTTCAGCATACGTAGCTATTACCCTCGAAAAATAAAACTTTTGACACAGGAAAAATTTTTCATTTTTTCAACATACATAGCTATAACCCTCGAAAACAAAAACTTTTGAATAGGAAAAGAGCCTTTAAGCACATTCTTTACCATGTGCAATCATAAAATGGTCTAATATCTTCATTTTTTCGACATACATAGCTATTACCCTCGAAAACTAAAACTTTTGAAATAGGAAAAGAGCCTTTAATCACATTCTTTACCATTTGCAATCATAAAATAGTCTAATATCTTCATTTTTTCAACATACTTAGCTATTACCCTCGAAAACTATAACTTTTGAAATAGGAAAAGAGCCTTTAATCACATTCTTTACCATGTGTAATCATAAATAGTCTAATATCTTCATTTTTTTCACAGACCTAGCTATTACCCTCGAAAACTAAAACTTTTGAAATAGGAAAAGAGCCTTTAATCACATTCTTTACCATTTGCAATCATTAAATAGTCTAATATCTTCATTTTTTCAACATACGTAGCTATTACCCTCGAAAACTAAAACTTTTGACACAGGAACAGAGCCTTTGATCACATTCTTTACCATTTGCAATCATAAAATAGTCTAATATCTTCATTTTTTCAACATACGTAGCTATTACCCTCGAAAACTAAATCTTTTGAAATAGGAAAAGAGCCTTTAATCACATTCTTTACCATTTGCAATCATAAAATAGTCTAATATCTTCAATTTTTCAACATACGTAGCTATTACCCTCGAAAATTAAAGCTTTTGAAATAGGAAAAGAGCCTTTAATCACATTCTTTACCATTTGCAATCATAAAATAGTCTAATATCTTCATTTTTTCGACATACGTAGCTATTACCCTCGAAAACTTAAACTTTTGAAATAGGAAAAGAGCCTTTAATCGCATTCTTTACCATTTGCAATCATAAAATTGTCTAATATCTTCATTTTTCAACATACGTAGCTATTACCCTCGAAAACTAAAACTTTTGACATAGGAAAAGAGCCTTTAATCACATTCTTTACCATTTGCAATCATAAAATTGTCTAATATCTTCATTTTTTCAACATACGTAGCTATTACCCTCAAAAACTAAAACTTTTGACATAAGAAAAGAGCCTTTAATCACATTCTTTACCATTTGCAATCATAAAATAGTCTAATATCTTCATTTTTTCCACAGACAAAGCTCTTATCCTTGAAACTAAAACTTTTGAAATAGGAAAAGAGCCTTTAATCACATTCTTTACCATTTGCAATCATAAAATTGTCTAATATCTTCATTTTTTCACAGACAAAGCTATTACCCTCGAAAACTAAAACTTTTGAAATAGGAAAAGAGCCTTTAATCACATTCTTTTCCATTTGCAATCATAAAATAGTCTAATATCTTCATTTTTTGAACATACATAGCTATTACCCTCGAAAACTAAAACTTTTGACATAGGAAAAGAGCTTTAATCACATTCTTTACCATGTGCAATCATAAAATAGTCTAATATCTTCATTTTTTCAACATACATAGCTATAAACCCTCGAAAACTAAAACTTTTGAAATAGGAAAAGAGCCTTTAATCACAATCTTTACCATGTGCAATCATAAAATAGTCTAATATCTTCAATTTTTCAACATACGTAGCTATTACCCTCGAAAACTAAAGCTTTTGAAATAGGAAAAGAGCCTTTAATCACATTCTTTACCATTTGCAATCATAAATAGTCTAATATCTTCATTTTTTCGACATACGTAGCTATTACCCTCGAAAACTTAAACTTTTGAAATAGGAAAAGAGCCTTTAATCACATTCTTTACCATTTGCAATCATAAAATTGTCTAATATCTTCATTTTTTCAACATACGTAGCTATTACCCTCGAAAACTAAAACTTTTTGACATAGGAAAAGAGCCTTTAATCACATTCTTTACCATTTGCAATCATAAAGTAGTCTAATATCTTCTTTTTTTCAACATACGTAGCTATTACCCTCAAAAACTAAAACTTTTGACATAGGAAAAGAGCCTTTAATCACATTCTTTACCATTTGCAATCATAAAATAGTCTAATATCTTCATTTTTTCAACATACGTAGCTATTACCCTCAAAAACTAAAACTTTTGACATAAGAAAAGAGCCTTTAATCACATTCTTTACCATTTGCAATCATAAAATAGTCTAATATCTTCATTTTTTCCACAGACAAAGCTCTTATCCTCGAAAACTAAAACTTTTGAAATAGGAAAAGAGCCTTTAATCACATTCTTTACCATTTGCAATCATAAAATTGTCTAATATCTTCATTTTTTCACAGACAAAGCTATTACCCTTGAAAACTAAAACTTTTGAAATAGGAAAAGAGCCTTTAATCACATTCTTTTCCATTTGCAATCATAAAATAGTCTAATATCTTCATTTTTGAACATACATAGCTATTACCCTCGAAAACTAAAAATTTTGACATAGGAAAAGAGCCTTTAATCACATTCTTTACCATGTGCAATCATAAAATAGTCTAATATCTTCATTTTTTCAACATACATAGCTATAACCCTCGAAAACTAAAACTTTTGAAATAGGAAAAGAGCCTTTAATCACAATCTTTACCATGTGCAAATCATAAAATAGTCTAATATCTTTATTTTTTCAGCATACGTAGCTATTACCCTCGAAAAATAAAACTTTTGACACAGGAAAATTTTTTCATTTTTTCAACATACATAGCTATTACCCTCGAAAACTAAAACTTTTGAAATAGGAAAAGAGCCTTTAAGCACATTCTTTACCATGTGCAATCATAAAATGGTCTAATATCTTCATTTTTTCGACATACATAGCTATTACCCTCGAAAACTAAAACTTTTGAAATAGGAAAAGAGCCTTTAATCACATTCTTTACCATTTGCAATCATAAAATAGTCTAATATCTTCATTTTTTCAACATACTTAGCTATTACCCTCGAAAACTATAACTTTTGAAATAGGAAAAGAGCCTTTAATCACATTCTTTACCATGTGTAATCATAAAATAGTCTAATATCTTCATTTTTTTCACAGACCTAGCTATTACCCTCGAAAACTAAAACTTTTGAAATAGGAAAAGAGCCTTTAATCACATTCTTTACCATTTGCAATCATAAATAGTCTAATATCTTCATTTTTTCAACATACGTAGCTATTACCCTCGAAAACTAAAACTTTTGACATAGGAACAGAGCCTTTGATCACATTCTTTACCATTTGCAATCATAAAATAGTCTAATATCTTCATTTTTTCAACATACGTAGCTATTACCCTCGAAAACTAAATCTTTTGAAATAGGAAAAGAGCCTTTAATCACATTCTTTACCATTTGCAATCATAAAATAGTCTAATATCTTCAATTTTTCAACATACGTAGCTATTATCCTCTAAAATTAAAACTTTTGAAATAGGAAAAGAGCCTTTAATCACATTCTTTACTATTTGCAATCATAAAATAGTCTAATATCTTCATTTTTTCGACATACGTAGCTATTACCCTCGAAAACTTAAACTTTTGAAATAGGAAAAGAGCCTTTAATCACATTCTTTACCATTTGCAATCATAAAATTGTCTAATATCTTCATTTTTTCAACATACGTAGCTATTACCCTCGAAAACTAAAACTTTTGACATAGGAAAAGAGCCTTTAATCACATTCTTTACCATTTGCAATCATAAAATTGTCTAATATCTTCATTTTTTCAACATACGTAGCTATTACCCTCAAAAACTAAAACTTTTGACATAAGAAAAGAGCCTTTAATCACATTCTTTACCATTTGCAATCATAAAATAGTCTAATATCTTCATTTTTTCCACAGACAAAGCTCTTATCCTCGAAAACTAAAACTTTTGAAATAGGAAAAGAGCCTTTAATCACATTCTTTACCATTTGCAATCATAAAATTGTCTAATATCTTCATTTTTTCACAGACAAAGCTATTACCCTCGAAAACTAAAACTTTTGAAATAGGAAAAGAGCCTTTAATCACATTCTTTTCCATTTGCAATCATAAAATAGTCTAATATCTTCATTTTTTGAACATACATAGCTATTACCCTCGAAAACTAAAACTTTTGACATAGGAAAAGAGCCTTTAATCACATTCTTTACCATGTGCAATCATAAAATAGTCTAATATCTTCATTTTTTCAACATACATAGCTATAACCCTCGAAAACTAAAACTTTTGAAATAGGAAAAGAGCCTTTAATCACAATCTTTACCATGTGCAATCATAAAATAGTCTAATATCTTCAATTTTTCAACATACGTAGCTATTACCCTCGAAAACTAAAGCTTTTGAAATAGGAAAAGAGCCTTTAATCACATTCTTTACCATTTGCAATCATAAAATAGTCTAATATCTTCATTTTTTCGACATACGTAGCTATTACCCTCGAAAACTTAAACTTTTGAAATAGGAAAAGAGCCTTTAATCACATTCTTTACCATTTGCAATCATAAAATTGTCTAATATCTTCATTTTTTCAACATACGTAGCTATTACCCTCGAAAACTAAAACTTTTGACATAGGAAAAGAGCCTTTAATCACATTCTTTACCATTTGCAATCATAAAGTAGTCTAATATCTTCTTTTTTTTCAACATACGTAGCTATTACCCTCAAAAACTAAAACTTTTGACATAGGAAAAGAGCCTTTAATCACATTCTTTACCATTTGCAATCATAAAATTGTCTAATATCTTCATTTTTTCAACATACGTAGCTATTACCCTCAAAAACTAAAACTTTTGACATAAGAAAAGAGCCTTTAATCACATTCTTTACCATTTGCAATCATAAAATAGTCTAATATCTTCATTTTTTCCACAGACAAAGCTCTTATCCTCGAAAACTAAAACTTTTGAAATAGGAAAAGAGCCTTTAATCACATTCTTTACCATTTGCAATCATAAAATTGTCTAATATCTTCATTTTTTCACAGACAAAGCTATTACCCTCGAAAACTAAAACTTTTGAAATAGGAAAAGAGCCTTTAATCACATTCTTTTCCATTTGCAATCATAAATAGTCTAATATCTTCATTTTTTGAACATACATAGCTATTACCCTCGAAAACTAAAACTTTTGACATAGGAAAAGAGCCTTTAATCACATTCTTTACCATGTGCAATCATAAAATAGTCTAATATCTTCATTTTTTCAACATACATAGCTATAACCCTCGAAAACTAAAACTTTTGAAATAGGAAAAGAGCCTTTAATCACAATCTTTACCATGTGCAATCATAAAATAGTCTAAATCTTCAATTTTTCAACATACGTAGCTATTACCCTCGAAAACTAAAGCTTTTGAAATAGGAAAAGAGCCTTTAATCACAATCTTTACCATGTGCAATCATAAATAGTCTAATATCTTCATTTTTTCAACATACGTAGCTATTACCCTCGAAAACTAAAGCTTTTGAAATAGGAAAAGAGCCTTTAATCACATTCTTTACCATTTGCAATCATAAAATAGTCTAATATCTTCATTTTTTCGACATACGTAGCTATTACCCTCGAAAACTTAAACTTTTGAAATAGGAAAAGAGCCTTTAATCACATTCTTTACCATTTGCAATCATAAAATTGTCTAATATCTTCATTTTTTCAACATACGTAGCTATTACCCTCGAAAACTAAAACTTTTGACATAGGAAAAGAGCCTTTAATCACATTCTTTACCATTTGCAATCATAAAGTAGTCTAATATCTTCTTTTTTTCAACATACGTAGCTATTACCCTCAAAAACTAAAACTTTTGACATAGGAAAAGAGCCTTTAATCACATTCTTTACCATTTGCAATCATAAAATTCTCTAATATCTTCATTTTTTCAACACACGTAGCTATTACCCTCAAAAACTAAACTTTTGACATAAGAAAAGAGCCTTTAATCACATTCTTTACCATTTGCAATCATAAAATAGTCTAATATCTTCATTTTTTCCACAGACAAAGCTCTTATCCTCGAAAACTAAAACTTTTGAAATAGGAAAAGAGCCTTTAATCACATTCTTTACCATTTGCAATCATAAAATTGTCTAATATCTTCATTTTTTCACAGACAAAGCTATTACCCTTGAAAACTAAAACTTTTGAAATAGGAAAAGAGCCTTTAATCACATTCTTTTCCATTTGCAATCATAAAATAGTCTAATATCTTCATTTTTTGAACATACATAGCTATTACCCTCGAAAACTAAAAATTTTGACATAGGAAAAGAGCCTTTAATCACATTCTTTACCATGTGCAATCATAAAATAGTCTAATATCTTCATTTTTTCAACATACATAGCTATAACCCTCGAAAACTAAAACTTTTGAAATAGGAAAAGAGCCTTTAATCACAATCTTTACCATGTGCAATCATAAAATAGTCTAATATCTTCATTTTTTCAACATACGTAGCTATTACCCTCGAAAACTAAAACTTTTGAAATAGGAAAAGAGCCTTTAATCACATTCTTTAC